>NC_089476.1:1232658-1540822 GCF_036810415.1 Kwoniella dendrophila CBS 6074
CACGATGAGCTGGATGTCCGGAATGGGCACACAGGGAGTGTTGAACCAAAATCAGAATCAGAATCACATTCAGTCACAAGGCAATCGATCTCAAACGGGATCTCAATCTCCGAATCAACAAGAGCAGAACTCGAACTCCCAAAAGAAGGCATCGACATTGATGCAGAATTCGATGCAACAATCGACCCAGAACTCAAATGATAACGATGACATGGGTACTTTACTAGGTTGGGTAAGTCAATGAATCCCTTTTCATGAAAAGACTCTCGCTAATAACGGAGATATTGTCAGATGCAACTATTCGCTTCTAACATGACTGGAACAGCTGGTCCAGCATCTCCTAAAGGCAAATCTCCTTTCCCGATTTCTTCCCTCTTTTCTCCATCTGCTTTCGGTATTGGTAATTCAAATCCAGATGATAGTGTAAATGACGAACAACAACCGCCGATGTCGCCTACCATCATGGGTATACTCGATCGAATGGCAATGCACGATATACCTCAAACGTTCTCAAATCCAAATCCAGAAAGGCCACTGCTTCGACTTGCCAACCAAGACATGATGATGAAGGCAGGTGCACCTTGGTTTGACAAAACAAGTCCATTCTAGTAAGTCATCGTTTCGAGATCACTACCGGTCACTCTGCGAATCCAGCTGATCGTCTGCAATAGTCTTCCCGCTGAACGGTTTGCGGGTGTATATCAAATTCCTCATTGGTCATTACCCCCTTTGCGTACGTTATCGGTCATGGCATGTCGTACATATCACACTATCTTAAACCACTTCTCATTCGTCCACATGCCAACATTCAAGCTCAACGATACTGCTGCTTGTTTAGCATTTGCAATCTGTACTGTTGGGGGAATCCGAACAGGAGCTACTACAGCTTCAGATAATGCCGTTTTGGCAGCTTTAGGATTGAGTGGAGTTTCCCAACCGAAACCGTTAGATGGTCCAGTTGTACCTGATCAAAGTTGGGAGAGTATATATGAACAAAATTGGAATAAAGCCAACGATGATAAGAAATATGATTCGGAAAATGTCAACAATTGGAGAAATGGACCTGTGGTCAGAAGTGAAAAGACAAATATGCTTGTCAAAGTGAGTCGCTCCAAAGCATCTCATATCAAGCTTGGAAACTGACTTTGCATATGATACAGTCTTTCTCTCTCGCACAAGGCGTTCTTATGACTGAATATAACGTCGCCTTGCTCCAAGCGTTGATTTTATATCATACACCTAATTTCCTTAGTGAAAGCGAATCAGAGCGGATCACTGCAAACATGTTTATGGGTACCATCGTAAACGTGAGTATAACATGACTTTGATATACTAGTCATCCCTGGTGTCTAATCAAATTTCCATCGCAGATTACAAGACAAATTGGATTCTACACCCCAGAGGCCGATCATTACACCACACAAATCCCTATCCCAACTGAGCCATATGTTCCGAATGAGCTCGATCGATGCTGGAAGGATTGGATTCAGCTTGAAACTCGTCGTCGAACTGCCTATCTAGTATATCAACTTGATACTGTATCAGCATTGGAGTCAAACATTCCTTGTATTCTTTCTTCATGCGAAGTATCATATCTACCATTACCTGCTCCTGACACAGTGTGGAAAGCTCCCACAGCTATCGAATGGTTAAAAGCTGTCAAAAAGTATAAACCAATGTCTCTCGATGAAGCTATGAGACGAATATTCTTCCTACCTACGTTTGGAGCATTCGATAATTTACATGAAAATGCCGATACCAAATACTACAACCTACTTAACACCCATGACTTTGGACCATTTGCAAGATTAGCGATGGTACTTACATTGTTAAGAGGTGTGATAGATATAGGAGAAGGGAAACGAGATAGAGGTGATTGGAGAGATCTTACAGATTTATGGGTTGGTTGTGGATGGCTTAGACCTACAAAGAGAATGCTTGCTCAGGATGGTACGGATTTAGGAAGGATCACTAAAGACAGTTTGAGAGGTAGATTTGGTATGGGTCTTCAGAAGGTGAGTAGTCAGCATAGCTACCTGAGCGCGTGATAATAAACAAGCTAATCATGTGCTGTATTGACTGATCTTAGTGGAGAGAAGGCTGGGATTTCGACAAGTTGTGTATATCACCTTCTTCTACCAATGCTGCGAGATCCAGTGCAGCAAGTGTCAGTCCAGAAAGTGCTGCCAGTGGATCCAGCACTGAACCTGAAATACCTAAAGGGACTCTGAACTATTGTGAAGGTGAGTTTTAGCGGGGACTTTACAGCCATCATGTTGTAGTCTGATGTGCTTACCCCGTCACATCATCCTAGATGCTCTGCCGTTCTATTGGCTTGCGGTTGCCCTTCTCAACCAACTGAACAATTCACCACAGCATGAGCCCGGATACAATCATTTCTCTGGTGTCAGATACGGCGATATGCTTAAAGCTTCAAGAACATTTACTAGAACAGGTGAGGGTATACCTGGAGCAGGTAGTACTGGATCATCACCATCATACGCTAGACAACCTTCTACTGCAAGCTCAGTCAGTGCAACTGTATCTGTCGCTCGACAGCCGAAAAGTGAATCATCATCGGGAAATTCAACTGCGAATTCATTTTCTTCAATATCTCCACCAGGTCTCGATACACATGCCATTGATCAGAATCAGAATCTCAACCATAACAATGATAATGTAAATATAGTTGAAGATTCCAATAATTTCGACTTATCAGCTATGTCACCAGGAACAATTAATGGATTCTTCGAAGCTTTGGCCGGATCAGATATGATGAATATTCCAGATAACTTGCTTGATATTCCTGTACCTATATCAACTGATAATATGTCAAAGACTGTGCACAATAATCAACAACATGTCGTAGGTGGTGGTATAGCGGGTCAAGGTCAATTAGCTGAACATCTTGGGTTTATACTATAATGAATGGTATGACTGAAATTCTTTTTTAATATAACTTTTGTTGCGACTATCTTTTTATCCTTTTCTTAGCTGATTTGTAATATAGAGTTTTCCCACTTTTTTTTTGGTTTATAAAGTTGACTAATGATTATATTCAATTTCATTCCGTACATATCTACTCCCATATTCCATAAAATCGTTGTTATCTTGATTTCTTGATTTCTGAATCTGTCTTATTTTGAATATGTATGATACATATACTTTGATTTACTGCGCTATTGTATGAGCTGATAACGTACAGTACTTCATCCATTGAACAGTAGCTTGGCATCCTTTTGCACAGCACTGCAACAAAAAGAAACAGTTAATGATGCTCCACAATATTATGAATGATATATGATATAATAGGATTATTCCAGTAATTTATTTGCCACACGTACTCGTAATTAACGTTAGCGCGTCATGTTCACCACCCACCTTTACCCCTTACCCCACATGTCATCAGCAGTAACATTTTGTTCGAAAGTTGAATATCCCAAGTTGATGGACTGCGCTTCTTTTGAGCATGTTTGCATGTCTATGTTGGTTATCACTTATCATTATATATATACCTTGCAGATATATACCTTGAGATACACAATCTCAAAGAAGAAACAGCTAAGGTATACCTGATCAATCGGGACAATTATTCTCTAGGACAATACTGTATAACACGATCGCAACACACCTTTTTCCTTCCGTTTCATTTACAGTCTTCTTTCTAATCTCCTAACATCAAATACGTTTAAAAAAGTTAACAATGCCAGGAAGTAAACGTAGAGCTTTAAAAAAACTCTTATCACCAAATTCAAATCCAACTGATAAATCATTATCATCACCTGATGCTGATGAATCTCCTTCATCAAATTCATTATCACAAGTAATTTCTCCTCCACCTTTACAAGAACAAGAAAAAGGGAATTTACCTCCTCCAGTATCATTAAGTGATAAAGAAATACAAGAAGATTTAATTCTAGAAAATATGCATCAAAGAGAAAATCAAATTGGACATTCTACTTCTCCTTTAGGTATTCAGGATCAATCTTCTTCTACTATTGCACAAACTGCTCAACCTATTCAACCTAGTCAATTATTATCTTCTTCCTCTTCTCCGGCACCACCACCACCACAGCCCCAACAAACTCAACCGCAAACTTCAGGAGGAGGAGGTATGTACGGAAATGCATTTGGATTGGGTGGAGGTAATGGAGGTGGAAAGAAAAAGAAATCAAGTAGACAAAAGTTTGAAGAGAGACAGGTAAGTCTAAGCTCAACTAACTGCATACTCTGCTCGTTCTTGGCTATACGTTTAATTTATACCATAGTATTGGTTTACCTGTATCATAGTGAGATCTCTCTGACTAATTATGCTCTGAAACTTTGTTTGAAATTAGGCTAGAAAAACAGAAGCTTTACTTAATACAGCACCACCAGACGATCCAAATTGGAATGCTCAACTTGAAAAAGAAAGACAAGAAGAAATTAGAATTATAGGTGATGCTTGTACCGTCTTAGGAAGAGATTTATATGAGGTAAGCCTGGGTAGTGGTGCATTGTATAACATCCGTTCGTTTTGCCGATGATTCGATAATAACATTGTCGATAATTTAGATCTCTCCAGACGGACATTGTATGTATTCTGCTATAGCAGATCAATTGGCTGAAATAGGTATAATACCTGCTAAAGATGTGAGTTTTTTTGCTGTTGATTTTTTTTCCTGTTTTTCCCCATCTCCGCCTCTGCAGTCACCATTCTACTAAACTTCTATCATTGGAGATCATATGAACATTGTCATTGAGTTACATGCTAATCACAAAATATTCCCTTTTAGGCCGAAAATTACACTGTAACTAGACATGCAGCCGCGAAATTCATGTTATCACATCCAGACGATTTTATACCTTTTTTACCATCTATAACAGGTGAAGATTCTGCAGGTGCAACAGATGATGGTATAATATCTGAAGAAGGGTTCAAGAAATATTGTCAATTAGTTGCTGAAACTGGTGAATGGGGAGGAGAACCTGAAGTAAGTATCTACAAATATTCCAATCATCATTCTTTTCTTTCCCAGAACCCAGAAAACCCAGAAACTGACATTGTTGATACATTATATTCTCTTCTTCAATATTAGATTCAAGCTCTTTCAAGACAATTCAACGTTCCAATTCACGTATTTCAACATGGTCCACCAGTTGTAGTTTCACATGGTGGTTCATCAGATAGTTTCGGTGGTGCAATGACACCAGAACAAAGTTTACAATCAGGTGATAAAGTTGTTAGAATAAGTTATCATAAAAGAATGTATGGTCTTGGTGAAGTAAGTAGACGTATAATACTAATCATTAAACCGAGTCTGTAATAGTTACGCTAATGATAATGTTCCTCTGTAGCATTATAATAGTTTAAGAAAGGTATAGATAGAGAGGGTAAGAAAAGTAGATTGTTCCGCACCGTACCGCACATCCAGCATTCATCAATATATACGAACTACATGCAATGTATATACATTAACGTTCACAGACATCTTTGTAATATTCGCCTCTATCGAATATCTGTTTTGCCCACTGTATTCTGTCAGCAGTCATCACAATCGTGTCAGACATTCTCTGTCTATCACCAAAGAACCCAGTCGGAAATCTTTCTATGGTGTGAGAAATCCGATGGTAAACTACATTATCTTCAGGTAATGTAAGTTATGAAGCTGTCAAACTGTAAAGATTCTACATTATGAGACTATATTAATTATAATACATAACAAATCAATTCATTTGCGTGCAACAGTGAACATGGTTGTCATAGAATACATTAGATTCGTTGGGATAAACTGGTACATACAGTATATTTTACAACATAGTTTTCATTTGTGACTAACATGGAAGTCTGCTCAGCTTTGTTCGATATCCATACCTTTGTCTTTCACTCTACTGGCTTTCCTAACACCTCTTGGAATAAAAGTTAAACTACTTTCCATTTTACCCATTTTTGATGTCAAGTCATCCATATCTATATCCGGCGTATTGGACTTTGACAATTGGTGATGATCGTGATTATGATTACCTTCTATTTGCTTCTTAGGATTGTCATTTGACTGTTCAACTACCTTTTGATTTGATCTCATTGTTGATGGATCTTTACGTGGTCTAATCAAGCTCATAGCTAATCCATCTTCCTGAACTATAGTGTTGATCTGTTCGGATCGAAATTAGCTTTATTGTACGTCTTGGAATTTCTCTAACGCTCAAAAGGCACATCAAAACTTACACCATGATTGATTATACTGAAAAAATAATTGGGAGGATATTCTATATTTGGTTATATCATCAGCTCAGCTCAGCTCAGATGTCTCTAAGATTAAACGATAAAGTATACTTACTGTGTTTATCTATCATATGTCTCCTTCTTTTCTTTGGATCCATAAACTTTTTCCCACATTGATCGGTATTAAGAAAACATTCAAACTAAATCATTGAGAATTAGTTGAAGATTATTATCATGATGAATTGGTCTGAATATCCTGCGCACAAATCCATTATGATAGGAATAAATAGTTCAAAAAGCTTACAATTTTCTCTCCGTTATCTTTCTTTTCTTTAATTATCGGATCATGTACTTCTGAATGATGCTAAGTAGGAAACTTAAGCCATCAGATAAGCTGAAATTTCTTTCGTTTCGAATCTCATCATAGGGTATTATACACTCCAAGCGTAAAAAAACGGGATAATGGAAATGTAACTTACCAAATTCAATAACCTTTCATCAGGAAAAACTTTTAAACATTCTTTCCATCTTTTACCTTTTTCTGATCTACCTCCAGTAAAACTTTCAGGTATTATTATATTGGCTGTTGTTGTAACACCTTTAGTATCACTACTAACTCTATCACGTATTGGAATATGACAAATCCATTTATGAAATATATTTTGATGTTTTTCTAATTCAATTTCATTTGAATATGAAGTTGATTTACCTGGTTGTGAACATGTTGGAGGTAAAACACATAAAAACCGTTTGTCATCATTGTTACCATCTTTACCATCATGAGTTGAATTGCCTCTATGATATTTTGGTGGAGGTGGTGAAGGAGAACGTGAATGGAAAGAAGTTGATGATTCTCCTTCCCGATCCGAATTTGAGGTTGAGCTAGATGATATTGATATTGATATTGACCTTGCTCTTTTTGAGCGTGTCATTGAAGTATCCATGGCTATATAGTTGACATGCTTGATTGAGTTGTTGATATTGCGACAGTTTTTCGAACTAGATGTATACAATCTGTACGTATGTATATATATGTATTCTCAAAGTGGACCACCTCCATCACGAAATAAGTGCCACATCTGCGGATAATTGGGTAATTCCGTTATACAGTATGAGTGGGATGATGTATATAGGTTTATGGGTTTATGCACCTTTCGTCCTTGAATTGCTGTCATCGGCTTAGGGCGTCTTGTCATTCACGTTCCATTCATTATTATCATCATTCTTATTTGATACTTGTATACCTTATTTCACTCAGATATCTTCAGTACTCGGGAGCTCACCTCGCTATCAATCAGGTAGGTTTTAATCGCATTCGTCACGGCATTGGTTAATCAAAATTGCTCTCGATCAACAATATCAGCTCTTTATCCGCCATCTCATCGCCATTTAGCTAACCTGTTCATTCATTCTTATAGTTAATCGACCTTCATTCAATTCACCTAATCAATCAAAATGTCTACTGTTGCTGAGCTCTGTCCAGTCTACGCTCCATTCTTCGGAGCTATGGGATGTACTTCCGCCATTGTATTCACCTGTATCGGTGCTGCGTGAGTTTATCGTCTATTTCGCTTTATCGAGATTTCTATCATACCTTTGTTCTTGGCGGCAACAGAATAGCAGAATTGCATAGATTCACTTAGATCGGATCAATGTTGCTAGATCTGTGTATCGGGGCGAGATGCAATGAAGAAGAACACAATATCGCCTTCATTGTTAGATATATCACCTTTTGCCGCTTATAGCTGACCTCGATATTTGATTTCAAATAGTTACGGTACCGCTAAATCAGGTGTTGGAATTTCAGCTATGGCCGTTCTCAGACCTGATCTCATGATGAAATGTGCTATTCCTGTCGTTATGGCTGGTATTATTGGTATTGTAAGTTCATTCTCAAGCTTTGACAGAGACATAATTGCATTTCTGATCATACACGTGGTCCGGACGGTTCATTTCCGGTGTCGAGAGCAAGGCTGACTTTCATGTATTTGGCGAAAACAGTATGGTTTGGTCGTTTCAGTCTTGATCTCTGGTAACCGTGAGTAACAGCTGGTCAAACTTTTGCAAAGTAAGAGTTGCCGCTGACTTGAGCAATTGACCATTAGTCGCTTCCCCAATGCCTTTGTACACCGGTTTCATTCAACTTGGTGCTGGTCTTTCAGTCGGTCTTGCTGGTTTAGCTGCTGGTTTCGCTATTGGTATTGTTGGTGATGCCGGTGTAAGAGGTACTGCTCAACAACCTAGATTGTTCGTTGGTATGGTGAGTGACGTCTCAGATCCACTTCGCAATTTGTAGATACGTCAACTCTCAACGAGGAATCTCCTATGATCATCAAGCATAGTGGAGTATCAGGTGCTGATGATGAATGCGATTGCCAACTTGAACAGATTCTTATTCTCATTTTCGCCGAAGTTTTGGGTCTTTACGGTTTGATTGTTGCTTTGATCCTTAACACCAATTCAACCGTAGATTACACCGTAAGTTGAGCTGAAACAACAGATAGCGGTCATGCTTGCTAATATCTTGGCCATCTGTAGTGTGCAATTGCTCAATAAGCCAATAAGCCCTGACACATATGGACCAATTTTACAATAACCTAGCGACCAATTCTACCATCCACACTTCCCCGCGCAAAACCCTCATGCGTCTTTGCATATCCGATGTATCCCTATTGATATATATCCTCAGTGATAGTATCAAAATACCTTGATCTCCCTTTTTGCGTTCTGTAAGAAGGGAATTATCTTCTTTTAGATAGTCTTCGTTGTGTCCCTCATAAAAGAATAGTTTGTGGATGCGATCGACCAAAAAATGCACTTTTACCATTGATCCGCAGTAGTCTGTTATCTGTCGCATGAGTGTTCCGTTTCTGTCAGCAAACACTGAGAATACTGTATCCAACACGACATGGTATATATGTGTAAATCCATGATAGATCATCATCGTTTAGCAAAAAACATCCACTATGAGTGATGATTGCATGGTGGTAGGAGACTGCCACGGCTGTAAATGACTCCGGCTAATATAATATCAAGACACCTCATGATTACATAATCACGGCTATATGTAGAGTATGTCATGTATGGTGGAATGGGATATCATCATCGTTGAACGTATTTGTTAACGTATATTATTCTACCGTAACCAAATAACATATCATCCCTGAGTATTTGACTATCACTCTATCATACATCATCCCCTTCTGAAGAATAACAACACGACATCCATAATATTCAAGGTATAGGTATACATACATACGGCATATCAAACTCAGCAATGATTGAACATCGTTGAAGGCTATCGGAACATATCTTCGACTCATACTGGATTGGACCGCACCTTTCAACTTGAAATCGTCAATCGGATTCAACAAGCAGATCTATAGCCCGTTTACGTGTATTCATCAATCTTGGTCAACGCATCCGACTTGTGCATCCGTACTCACTAACATCCCCTCAACAAGCTATCAGTACTAGTGCACCTCACTGATTGAGGATTGAGGGAAACACGGATCACATACATCAATCCATCTTCGGATATAACGATAACAGTAACCTAAAGAACGATGACATCGTTCAATCCTTTACCTGCACACGTTCAAGCTGCACAAGATCAATTCACATCAGATGGAATACCGACACCAACTTATATGGGTATGGTAAATACTGGTGCAGAATGGGATTTTGTTATTGATCGAAATGGACATAAAAGGTCAGTATATATGTCCATTTTATGTGTTGAGGCCGCACCGAGCGTTTTGTTCAGTTTTTATACACAATAACACTAGCCAAAACAATTGTAAAGTAGGATACGAACTAATATGAATCAAATATATCCATATAGTCGAACACCATCTAGATCACCACATAGATCAGCGACCGAACCAGTAAATGTGAACACAATACACAGACCATCATCATTATCGCAATCCCAAACACCTGATCAACTCAATGCACCACCACTAGGTTCATCCTTTCCCACTACATCAACACATCCTCAAGAACCTACTATTAACGAAGAAGCCGCAGCAGTAGTATCTAGAAGTATGAATGCCCACCAACACCAACACCAGCAGCAAACTAATGGAGATAGCCTAGTACCCAACGGTCATGGCGGTATCACTAGCGGTTCATCAAATGGCGCAACAGGTAGCTCGTCGAGGAGTGGAAGGAGTAAAACTAGAGTAGTAGGAGATTGGCAATTAGGTAAAACCTTAGGTGCAGGTAGTATGGGTAAAGTCAAATTAGCTATAAATGTCATAACGAAGGAAAAAGTAAGTTGATATTTGTTATGATCCAAAATAACCTGATATTGTTCAGCTAATAACCATTTCTTGGTCTACAGTGCGCTGTCAAGATCATACCTCGTTATACGGAAGCCACCCGTCGTGAAGAACCAAAAACGCCTGAAGAAGCTGAAAAACAGAGACAACGTGATGAATCAAAGGAAACACGTACAATTAGAGAAGCTCATATATCACTACTGCTACATCATCCATATATCTGTGGTATGAGGGAATTCATCTCACATCAGAATCATCATTATATGGTGTTTGAATTTATTGATGGAGGGCAAATGTTAGATTATATCATCTCTCATGGAAGATTGAGAGAAAGAGCTGCAAGGAAGTTTGCTAGACAGATTGGTTCAGCATTAGATTATTGTCATAGAAATTCAATCGTTCATCGAGATTTGAAAATAGAGAATATATTAATATCGAAAAATGGAAATATCAAAATAATAGATTTTGGTTTATCAAACTTATATTCACCTACAAGACATCTATCAACATTTTGTGGTTCATTATACTTTGCTGCACCAGAATTACTAAATGCCAAAGCATATACCGGACCTGAAGTTGATGTTTGGTCATTTGGTATAGTATTATATGTTTTAGTTTGTGGTAAAGTACCTTTCGATGATCAATCTATGCCTGCTTTACATGCTAAAATAAAGAGAGGTGCATGTGAATATCCCGCTTGGTTATCTTCAGATTGTAAACATTTATTAAGTAGAATGTTAGTCACAAACCCTCAAGAAAGGGCAACTTTAACAGAAGTTTTACAACATCCATTTTTAACAAAAGGTTATGACGGTCCAACAGAATCCTATTTAATTCATAGAGAACCTCTACGTGCAGATGAATTAGATTGGGAAATCATTAACATGATGCAAGGTTTTACTTTTGGTACAGCGGAACAAATTTACGACGATTTACAAACGGTTTTGATCTCAGATTCATATTTATCATGTGTAAATGCATATGAAACAAGAAAAGAAAAACAACGTAAAGGTGGTCCAACAATGTCAAATTCAAGTATGGATATTAGTAGTAATGTAACTGATTCACCTAAAAAGAAAAGATTTAGTGGATTCGATTTTGCCAAGAAGAAACTATTTAAAGAAGAGAAAAAAGTTGAAGAACCTATCATTAAAGAGAAAGAACCTATTGATCCAACAAGAGGATTTGATCCTTTAATTTCTATATATTTCTTGGCTAGAGAGAAATTAGAAAGAGAAAGAGTATATGGTGCAGGTCATTTCGCATCTTCAACAATGTCGATTGAAGGTAATGATACAACTCAACAAGGTTATGGTAGACAAGTTGCACAACTTCAAGCTCCACCTTCAAGTCATACTATGGGAAGTACATCATATGATACACCAAGAAATTCTGGATATTTACCTCAGCAAACTCAACATCAACCTAGACAAAGAGCTGAAGATGTACCCAATCCCGTTATGCAACATCCCCGAGCGGATCAAGAACAATCAAATATTGCTGATTTACCTCATGCACATCAAAGACAACCATCTCTAAGTCAACCTCCTTTACCATCTAAATCACTTCAACCTAGTCCTGTATTACCGACAACAGAAAGAAGTGAAGAAACTTTAACTAAGAAATTCAGTTTATTAGGACGTGGTCCAAGACCATCATCATCGCATAATCCTGCACACAATGCACCTTTACGATCAAGTTCAACCTCTCAAGGTATGTCACCTTCACCTTCAATGCCACTTTCAGCAACAGCAACAACGGGAGATCACAGAAGAGCTACGACAGTTTCAGATAAAACCAGTAAACATGAAAGACGTGTTTCAGTTGGAAGTATTTCAAACATATCAAATACAGTAGGTAGAGCTACAGGGTTAGGTAGAAGATCATCTCAACGTGAACGTAAATCAACAGCTACAGCAGGAAACGGAGATCGAGGTACACCTGAACCAACATGGTTAAATACACCAAAAGAAGCTGATGAATATCATCCTGCACAATCATCAATTCGTGCTCAAATTGAAGATGTCAACGCAGAACCTGATCAAGAATTACAATCTGAAATTTCTGCTGGAGTAACGGGTAACAATACTATTGAATCTACTATTGGAGCAGGTGTAGGTAGTAGTAATGATATTAAATCAGTTTATTTAAAAGGTTTATTCTCAGTTTCAACAACATCGACAAAATCTGCAACGCAACTAATTAAAGATGTTACAAATGTTTTGAATCGATTAGGTATAAAACATAGACCAATAAAAGGTGGTTTCGAATGTGTACATATACCTTCAATTGATTTAAATTCTGTTTTAGTTCATGGTGATGAAGCAAATACAAGTTTACATTCTATCAATACTAGTCAAACAAATACGAAAAGAAAACCTTCATTGAAAAGAAAATCAAGTAAACCAAATTTAGCAAATCAAAATAATGGTAGTACTGTAACAACAAATGGATCAACAAAATTACAACAATCTGGTTCATCAGGGACTTTTTCGAATCAAGGTAATGAACTACCACAACAACAACAACAACAACAACAGCCTCATACACCTTCCTCTACACCAGGTAGAAAGAGTTTACCACCTAATAGTGCCAACACAAATACAATGATGAATACAGAAGATGATGAATTGGATGCATGGGCAATAGCTCAATCAGGTGGCGCAGGAAGTAATTTGATTGTTAGATTTGAGATTTTCGTTGTTAAAGTGAGTCTATCCTGTGATATAATGACACTATCAGAATTGATTGAATAGAAAAATTGACTTTTAACTTGGTCGATTTAGGTATCATGGATGCCTTTACATGGTATTCAATTTAGAAGAGTTGGTGGGGATGGTTGGCAATATCAAATGTTGGCTAAAACCATCTTAAGAGAAATGAGATTGTAGACTGGAGATGTAAGATGTAATGTGAAGGAAGAATGACCAAAAAACCTGGAAAAGATGAATTGGTAACTGCAAGTGAAATTAAGAAGATTCACCAGTGTGATGTTTATGTTAAAAGATTGAATTGTTTGTTATTTTTTGTTTGATTGTGCGATCTTGATCGACTCTACTTCTGCGTGACGAAATAAAATAGATTTTTATAGCTCATCTGCTTGAACGATATGCTAGTTTCATACTATTGTTTGTGCTTAAAAGCTAGAACGCTGTGTTGTTGTTACTATAAAACAGTGTCATAATTGTTGTTATAATTACCGATTCCGTTGGTGGAGGTTGTCCAGGTGAAATTCAGGTCCGATGCTAATCTTCGGGAGGTGTATGATGACGATCGATTAAAAAGCGATCGACGGAAATTGTGTAATAATACTGAAATGTTGTAAACAAACTGGGAAATATTCAGCAGGTGAATGTTTCGAACATAATTCGATGCGAAGTATTGCTAGCTAGTCCTTTCTTAACGTTTGCTTCATTACCCAATTGCTGCTCCATTATTGTCTGTATGAAAGTAGTGCTCTGGTCATAGTAGGCTTTCTGTACATTCGAATAAAATAACACTGCGCTTTCAATCATGACCAAGCCAAAATCTACAAAAACAAGTCAAACGTCAACTTCGATATCAACCCATAAATCACCTAAGAAAGAAGTACCTTTAAGTGAATTACCTAAACCGACAATTATTTCACCTAAGAAAAGTAAGAATAAATCTACTTTGAGAGATGATGATGAAGGAGGAGCAAGAGTATTGTATTGGCATAGAACAGATTTACGTTTAACTGATTTACCTGCATTAGTTAGAGCATTAGAAGAAATTAAAGATATTAAAGGATTTTGGCCAATATGGTGTTTTGATCCTGAATATGTATATAAACATCGTGTAGGATTAAATCGTTGGAATTTTTTATTAGAATCAATGAATAATCTAAGTGAACAATATGAAAAAAGAAATGATAAACAGAAATTATGGACATTTAGAGGTAGACCTGAATTTATAATTAGGAAATTGAAATTGGATTGGGGTATAACACATTTATGTTTTGAAAAAGATAGTAATGCTTATTCAAAAGTTAGTAACTTTATCTTCACCTAACTTACTTTTTAAACGGATATTTATATTCTGATGTTTCTCAATTTTTCAAATAGGTTAGAGATGAAAAGGTATTCGCTTTAGCAGAAGAATTAGGTATAAGAGTAATTTCAACTCCAGGTAGACATCTATATGATCCTGACGATGTAATCAAATTGAATAAAGGAAAACCTACAATGACTTTACATCAATGGCAGAGCGTGAGTTTCCCAGATATATACTTTGATAATACTACTCAATTGAGCGTAAGGATTTCGCTAAACGATCCATACTCGTTACAGGTCACTAGTAAAATGGGAGATATAGAAAAACCAGCTCCCACACCTGAATCTTTGCCTGATCCAGGATCTATAAAATTAGAAGATAATCACGAAGAGGACTGGGGTAAATACGAAGGAGTTGATCTAAATGCTGATGTAAGGACGGGGAAAGACACATGTTTCGGTAAGCTAATTACTACATCCGCCTTTCACGCTATCTAGCATTACTTCTAACAAGCATAGTCTGGTAAAGAGAATTACTAATTTTTTAACTATAACCCTAGAATCTATAATTGGGCCATTATCAGATCCCTTTTCCGTGCCTACAATGGCTCAAATGGGATTTGAAGAAGCTACAACGACAATAAAAGGAGGAACTATTGAAGGACATAAGAGATTAGATTTGTTTTTAGGTGATCCAGATAAAGTAGGAACATTCTCAAAACCTCATTCTGAACCTACATCATTAGAACCCTCAACCACATTGTTATCACCATATATCAAATTCGGTTGTATAGGTATAAGAGAATTATGGTGGGGTTGTAAAGATGTAGTTGAAAAATGGAAAGAAGATACAGGTGGTAAAGGTGAAACTAAAGAACCTGAAAATATGTTTGGTCAAGTGAGTTTCTTTTTTTTTGTTTGTTTATCCTTCATTCAACATAATTAGTTAATCAAGCTGATAATTCGATTCATTTCCACAGCTTCAATTTAGAGATATGTATGCATGTGCAGAAGCTGCTATACCTCATTTTGAACGTATAAGAGGTAATTCAGTATGTAAATATATTGCATGGAATTTACAAAATCAATATGATTTAAATGGAAATGAAATTTTACCTAGACCAATTGATAAAGATGATGAAGAATCAGAAAAAAGATTAAATGCTTGGAAATTTGGTAAAACTGGTTTCCCATGGATTGATGCTTGTATGAGACAATTGAAATATGAAGGTTGGATACATCATTTAGCTAGACATAGTGTAGCTTGTTTTTTAACTAGAGGTCAATGTTATATATCTTGGGAAAGAGGTATGGAGGTTTTTGATGGTAAGTGTTTGTTCTCAGTTTGTATATCACGAAATCAAGGCTGATTGAGTATCTTTTTTCAGAATGGTTAATCGATTGGGACCCTGCATCAAATGTAAGTAGCTTCAATCGTTCACGCACGTTCGAGTTGAATGGAAAGCTTACTGTTCATTTTATTGTCAAAAAACAGCCTGGGAACTGGATGTGGTTGAGTGCTTCTGCGTTCTATTCTCAATACTGTAAGACGATCTCGTGTATAGCTTGAACGTGAAATATACTAATAATATTATTAGTCCGAGTATATGGTCTGGTATCATGGCCTCAGAAGACCGATAAAACGGGTGCATTAGTTAGGAAGTATTGTAAGTTGGAAGTTTCCAACTTCCCCTCTGAAGCTCATGATATCTCTTGTTTTCCTTAACAGGTCCCGAATTAAAAGATTTTCCAGACAAAGTGAGTATTTTAGTACATTCATTTGAGCTAATTGGAAAACTAACGATATGTCTCCTGTTAAAACAATAGTATATATATTCACCACACCTAGCGCCTTTAGCAGTTCAAGAAAAAGCAAAATGTATAATAGGAAAAGATTATCCTTCACCTATATTAGATGAACATTTAGAAAAAGATTTGTGTATTGCAAGGATTAAAGATGCATATCACTTGAATTATCATGGAAATGATCAAGATGTTTTAGATGGGACTGCTGAGAAAAAACTGAAAGAAATACATGAACAAAATGGACATACACATGAACAGAAAAAGGAAGAAGATGTTAAAAAAAGGAAAAGGGATGGAGCAGGTGCTTTAGATAAATTTGTCAAGAGAGAAAAAGTAAATTAATTCGGTTTCATGCACTATACGGTATGCGGCTATCAACTGTATCCTTACTAGATGATATAATTTCAGATAGAGTAGAATAGGTAATATATAATATGTATCAGTACAGAGTAGACCGCTATCACAAGCAGAACTAGTGATATCACTTAGAAGGTTGCTAAATTTTCCATCAAGGTTTTGCGTGGTATTATAAACGATTAGTCAAAACTAAGCTTCAGGTCGAGAAACCCGCAAGGATTCAGGAGGTAATCTTACCACGGAGAGTACCTCTTACATCGTTTATGTCATATGACTCCCTTCAAGCCTACGGTATTATCACAATTATCATGATTGACGAGACTTTCTAGGAGTATTTCTTCTTCTTGTAGTACTTTGATCTTCCTCCTTTTGTGGGGTCACTTGTTCTACGACTAACTGAGAATCTGTTTTAGGTAGGGGAATGGGTCTTTGGCCTGTTTTGGTCTTACTTAGTGGTTTAATGAACGAAAGTGATTTTGCTGAAGGTCTTCCAACACCGAGTAACCATGATATCCTATGAAGCAAAGCCTCAACTTTTAGTCATGTATACTTGATGTTGTACAGCATTTAAATGGAAGAGGTTGTGTGAAATGCAAAACCTACCTGGTAACAAATAATCCTAAGGTGATCCAGATCGTACAATGTATTACATGGGTCCACTCGGAAGGTGATTTGAGATGTGATAGGGGTAAAGGAATAAGAGTTACGAAGACACTGTTTCCAGTCTCAGTTCTAAGCTTTTAGGAGCAAGAAAACCTTAAGATTGTAAACTTACTGTAGTAGCTAGTTTATAACATCATGAAAGATGGAAATCGATAAGCACTCCAGCCAAACTTCTAAGAAAGGACAGGTGCTGTATAAGGTAAGCTTACATCGGCGATAGCTAATGGAGTGAGTAAACCCTTCATCATCTTTTCTAAAAGTACAGGTTTGTCATCTAGATGTTTTTTGAATAAATATACTAGAGAAAGTGATATCATTCCTAAGAGGGTAAAGCCTAAATAGAAGGATTGATTCATCCAAGAAAAACATTATTAGCTTACTATCTGATTCTCGTAAAAGAACTAAAAAAAAGGATTCCTACATGAACCAAGCTGTGAAATCAACATTTGACCTCTTGAAGAATCACCTATGAATAATGTATTTCTTTCTAAATTATCAGGTAATTGACTTCTACCAAAATTACCTGGATTTAAAATTGCTGAAAATCCTCCAGCAAAAGTTAAAGCTGGTTCTAATAACCAGAAAAAGTAATAATATTTAGCAGGTAGTACGGATGGCGGCATGGTTTTTGGGTTTGTGTAGCAAGTAGATTATATGAATAGCAAGCGGCTTGTACACATATGTATGGATGAGATGGGAAAAGAAACAATGATTGTTCAGCTCATATAGTCTTGCATTAAATGTCAAGTTAGTAACTCATCATATGACGGAAAGGATGTTTACATTTTATGACATCCTTTCCGGATTCAGGCACGCGTAATGTTGTCAAGTTAATCCTCCTCAGACTGGGTGTAAGATAGATCATACGAAAAAGAATAGTAAAATGTACATCGTCAAATGGCACTTCTACTATAAGTATGTACGACAGCTGGGTTCTTAGCTCTTGGCAGCCTTCAGTTTTAAGCGAGGGAGTCATCATTGCTATATGAATGAAATAGGTCATTGATTGTATTTTAGGTTGAAATAGCAATGTGGCTACGTTATCTACCACGCGTTTGAAGGGGTTTCAGAGCACATACGAATCATCCAACCTTGATTGCATTCAGAAAGGTTGGTAAACAATTCGACTCTCATCCAGGAGAGATACATATACATGTATGATAGCATGCAAGTTCTCATGTATAGGCTCGTTGAAAACCATCTTCCACTCTTCATTTTGCGCATATCTTCTCACACTTTACATATTAGTGACTTGTGGCGAAAGATCATCCAAGATCACAATGAGAGCTACTATCATGAGCAGCACGACTTCGCTTTTCTGTGAAAGTGGTTCTTCTTGGCTTACCGAAGCAGAAACGTGTCACCAATCCAATGTCTCCGGATTTTCAGGTAGTGAGTTTACCAAAGGTTTCAAAGAATATACAAACGGCAGATAGCTCACCTCCATTTATTCGTTTCCTCAGTAGATAACAATTTTGGAGATTCTAGGCGATCAGACGAATCAACTCTGGTGTCTTCTAAACATAGCGGCAAAAGCTTCTTTATTCAAGGATATTCTGATGAGCAACATCGAATCAAAAACGCAGTAAAAGAATCGCAATCAGTTTATGGGAGAACTTCACCAAGATTTCCTAATTCAAACCATGACTTGAGTATTTCATTAGGCTACAAACTTTGTACAGACACAGAAGAGAAGAGAAGAAGTATAGATATTTTAAACAAAATTGGGAACTGTAAGGGTAATAACCCAAATAATCCTTATAATATCAAAGTTGAGCCATATATGGAGATTAATTGGGATAAGAGAATCCCCGATTTATTTGTGGAAGACGATGCTCTCCTTATACGAGTGCCCAGGGATCAAGTCAAACAGAATAACGCTGTGCAGTACGGACCAATATATCAAGGTAAAGTGGGCATGGAAAGAACAGGAGGACACAAAGGAAGAAAACGCGTTGAAAAGAAAGCTAACAATGAAGGTGAGCTAGAGTTCAGCGGCACGCATGAACCGACTTACTAATCAAAATTATCATGACTGAATAGACAAAGCTTTGATTAGACCTGGTCTTGAAAGACAACCTGATTATTTCCCTTTGAAAAGGCAGACAAAATATATCAATTTACCTTCTTTGGAAGAATTTGTCTGTGAGGAGAAGTCATCAAATGATGTCAAGGACAAATCCGTTGTTGCCGATCCGAAGCCAGTAAGAGCTACAAATGATCAAGCAGAAAATGGACTTATCACTGCGAAATGCAAAACGATTGTCAATGACGGAAACGTAGCAATGGGAGAATATCCCATTACCTATCGGCTAGCTGAGTTTATAACTCAACCAAGAGGCGCTATTTCGGTTTTGACGAAGTTCAATGATCCCCTCAAAGGTATACAAAAATTCCCTTATGTCGGAAGAGAAAAAGCAGAAGATTCTATCGATACTAGAAAGGAGCTTGATAGAGCATACGAAGAGCTGAAGAAAGAGAAAGAGCTATACAGACAAAACCAGTTGGAACACGCGAAAAAGAACTTTATGGACTTAGCCATATCCAGTTTGGATGCCTTCTTGAATAACTCTGATGATTTCTCATATGCATTAGAAAGATTCGAAAAATGGTTGAAACTTGAAAGTGAATTTTACAAAGTAGATTATACTATGGAAATGATAATCAAGGAAAGGGAGAAACGAAATCAAAAATGGTACCAAAAATTATACCATAACGATTTCTTACGTATTATCCAACAGAAAGGTAAAGCCAGCAGTGTTTAGCTTACCATTTTTTGAAGAAAAAAAAAGACTGAGAATATTTTATTGCTAAATATCCAGATGGCATTGCTCGCGAAAGAGAAGAAGGTAAAAAGATCATAAAACATGATAATACACAGAAAACAGAAATAAAATCGTAGCAATAATCGAAATGCATTATTATATACTGTACCTCATTGATTTTGCATGAACTTACAGTACGAGTAGTATTTCGGAAGTAATGCCACTCTAGTGAATTTCAGTCGTACAGTATCGAAACTATACTGTACGCAGTCATGTCTTACGAGCAAGACTCAAGGGTATATGTAATAGTATCAGAAAAAGTCAAGAGCGGTATGAGCAGACTGCGTTCACGAGAACAAGGTTTAGAGCACATAAATTGCATATAAATTATACATGATCAACTAATAACCGAAGGTGTTAGGCTATAAGTTACCTAACATTCTGTAAATTGTCTACCGAAATACGAAGTATATAAAATACTTTTCATCAACCCTATCATAACAAAATCCTTTGAAATATAACTACAAAAGATATGAGATAATTATAATTAAATTTGATTTATACTTTAATATCATCGTGGTGTTCGACGTGAGAAGATACACCTTTTTCTTCATCATCGAAAGCTTTTTCAATAGCACCTGCTCTTCTTGCAATTTCAGCTTCTCTTTCTTCTTTAGTTACTGAACCGAAGATAATATCCATAGCTTCTAATGAGGTACCAGAAGTTTCAGGTAAGAAGAAGAAGGCCAAAGTGAATGAGATGATGTTGATAGCGGCAAAGAAGAAGAAGATACCACCGTTAGGCATTTTGAGGACCATTAAAGGAGTTGCTTTTGTTACACCGAAATTCCAAGCCCATTGAGTTGCTGCGGCAGTCATTAAACCGAAATGTCTTGTTCTATTTGAGAAGATTTCTGAACAAATAACCCAAGGTAAAGGACCGACAGAGAAACAATATGGAATAACAAATAAGTAAATACAGACTGCCATTCCAATTGAAGCTCCTGAAACTGGTCCACCGGTTTTTGGGACGTGTGTATGGAAGATTGCACCAACAATCCAGAGGAACATACTCATAAGAGCAATACCAGTTAAGAGTGGTTTCTTTCTTCCAAATCTATCAACACCAAAGATGATAAATATACCAGTAGCAACAATCTTGACAATACCATAAACACCTGAAGCTAACAGTCCGGTTTTAGCACCAACTAAACCAATAGATTGGAAAATTGATGGAGCATAATAAGAAATTGAATTTTGACCCGACCATTGTTGTAATGTGAAGATGACGAAGGCAATTACAAATCTGAATGGGTTACCTTTAGCGCCAATTTCTCTCCATGATGCACCTTGTGTAGCAGCTTCTTCTTCTCTGATAGCAGCGATGATCTCAGCAAATTCGAATTGGACTGCTGGGTCTGTAGGTGGTAATTTTCTGATCCAAGCAAGGTTTTTGAGAGCAAGTTCATCTTTGTGTTTGGTGGCTAACCATCGAGGAGATTCTTTTAAGATTGGTAATAACATGACCATAATACCGACTGGGACAAGTTGGAAACCGATTGGAATTCTCCATTGAATAGCACCTCTTGATGCGTTCATGAAGGTGACACCATAGTTGATCCAATAAGAAAAGGCAACACCAATGACTACAACAACTTGGAACATACCAGTGATTCGACCTCGAATCTATTCAATCAAGATGAGCGAATGTACTTTTGGCATCTAAAGGGGAGGAAGTTGTAAACTTACCTCTTTAGGGGCGATTTCCGATGCGTAGGTAGGACAAACCATTGACATTAAACCAACACCGAAACCGGCTGTGAATCTACCACCGTAAACGAGACCAAGAGATGATGAAGCGACGACTTGTAAAATACCACCAACGATGAAGATCCAGCATCCAACCATTAAAGACCATTTTCTACCTAGATAATCTTCTAAGGGAGCACCACCTAAAGCACCGAAGAAAGCACCACCTTGTAAGATAGCAACAATGTTACCTTGTAAAGCGGCAATTTGAGCTTTGGTACCAGTGATATGGAAATCTTTAGCAAAAGAAGGTAACGCAATGACACCACCACCTAAACCGGTATCATAACCGAAAAGGAAAATACCCATGAAACCAACGGCAGCTAATAAATATGCTCTTGAATGGGCATGCCATGGTCGATGGGTATCAGGTGCGAAAGATGCTTCTTGAGCATCGTGTCTTCGCTCGTCGGCGTGAGATCTAAACATCGAAAATGGTTAATGAATGATGCCACATGGTGGAAGATCTATAATAAAGGATCGCCACTTACCCAACAACCATAATTGAATTCCTCTCTATGGGTAAAGTCTTGTAGATGTTTATAGAGTGTTGATTTAAGCTTGATTAAAAAGCTTGAGTGATGGAACGATTCACAAGCTTAAATATTATTGATTGTGGGAAAGAACACAAAAAGCCATTGAGATGATTTACAAAGCTATTCTATATATACTTTCCAGCAGGTTAGGTCTGATCATGGATTTTATACTGACTTGTTTTTACCTAGATCACCAGCTCCTCTCGAAAATCTTGAAAGAAGTAATACGAACAGACGTGTTTTGTATATGACCCCGCGGGCCGCCGGACCGCCAAAATGACAATGTATAATTACAGCAGGAATTATGTACAGAGTAATCGTACATGAAGTTCATCAATAACAAAAAAAAATATGTTTCTTTGTAAAGGGAAGATCAGGAGGTACATGCGGGGAAAGGACTCAATTATGACGAGAAAATCAGGATCAATGGCGGCTAGATCAAACTTTCTAAACAGAAACAATTTTTACAAAACCTTACAGGTTCTAAGCCTTACGGCTAAAAGGTAAATTTAATCAGCAAAAAATGAAGAGGACGTGATCCAGATTATCCAATTCTTTGCTTTGACCTTTGTTTTCCCGGCAAGATCGGGTATAGTTACATTCATGTGTAGAAACTAAGACCTTGTTCCCTGTGGGGTAACAATGGTCAATGATATGGTTCAACGGCTTATGAATCACTTTGGATATTGGGATTGAACAGGTAAAAGCCAAGTAAAATATCCAAAAATACAAAAATACAAAAAGTGAAAAAGCTTGTTTCTGTTGAGAAAAGCCATTTTTAGAAGATCTCCCCCGCACCACATGATACCAAGAACCCCAATATAGGTTCAGAGTATGTAAAAAAAGGTAAAAAAGGTGAAAAAGGTACAAATTTATCTCTATTTTCCTGAACGGTCCGGTGTGTAACCGCTTAAGAATCCTATCCCTCCACTTTTATTCTTTTCTTCTCACCTTCAGCTCTAGACAAAACGCAACCTCTCTATAACCCTTTTTGGCGCTCATTGATCGCTTTCAGTCTCGATCAAAATCTGTTTTTCTTTTCTTTGTTGCTATGATCCGGCAAGTTGTCTGTTACCATTTACCGGTTTTTACAGGATTTAGAAAAAAGGGAAGAAATACAACTGTAGTCAATTCAAAGCTCTTAAATAACGAAACAACGTCCGGGCCGCATGTCACATACTATGCTATTTGCCTTTTACTTTTGTAGACGGCAGGAGCATATTCGGTGGATTACCAATCATGACGATCCAATATGCTTTTTAGTAGACGAATGCAGCAATCGAGTTGTTGCAAGTCAGCTGCTGAAGGTGTTTCTAGCAATGCCGTCAGAAATGTATCCACAACTCTGGAAATGTATCAGCTATTACGACGCGTTATGTCCAGAAATAGATATCGTCGTATTGACAAGACAATGAAGTGACTGAAGAATCCATACAAACAAACAATACCACAACCGTAACTCGATATCGATAACCCAGGTCGCCACTTTAGCATCCGATGGTCATTATACCACTCATACCTCGTCTTCTGATGGAAAACGAGAGAATAGCTTTGATACTGATCAAGGGAAGTTTACGGCCCGCTCCTTTATTGGGAGAACCAGATTTCTCATATCATTAATACTATAGTCGGCCCGACTGTGATATATCCTGTATCTACAGTAATCGCGAACGCGAATAGCTATATGTAGGAGGGTGGAATTTATAAGGATCTTGTTCCTCAAGTTATGTAAACCTAACTTTAGATTTTCCCGCTTCGATTTACACTCTCAAGTTGAATTTCTAAATCACCTTTACCTCTAGCTAACATTAATTCACCTGCAGCTAATTTTTCTTTTTCTTTCATTTCTTGTTCTTGTATTATATCTTGGAAAGTCTTGGCATCAATTTTTGATGAATCTTGTAATTCCGATACATCTAAATGATTTACAAGTTCAATTGGCGCTTGAAGTGCTTGAGTTACTTCCTCTTCGAATCCACTTTCAGGTGTATCTTCTACTCCATTCAATTGTATCGTGAATTCTGAATCGCGTCGTTCATGTTGAGGTTCATATTTATGTTCATGATTGACACCACGTCTAGCAGCCTTTTTTTGTCGAATTCTGTCACAGCGCCAGAGGAACATCAGCATTGACCAACGCTACAGATGATAAACCGGTGATCACGACTCACCTCTCCAATTCAGCTGTCCTGTTCTCTTGCCATTCCTTCATTTCCTTTTCCAACCTTTCCAATTCAGCTCTTTGTGAATCAGCCAATTCCAACTCCACCACGTCCGATTTAGTTGGATTAGCACAACCTGCTAATCGTAACACATCTGGAGCTTCCATATGATCTGAAGTCGTAGTCATTCGATGTGCAAATTCGCAATTCCACCCGGGTGTCAAAATGAACTCTCCACCGAGTTGAGTTAATGTACCTGGATTAGCAAGGGGCATACGGAAAAATGCGTTCTAAGGGCATAATCCAACATCTGTAAGGCAAAAATACTAGAGTGATCTTAACGCGAAAGATTTAACTCACTCCTAGACCGTGCAATAGTTGACCTGGAACAGCACGTTGATGATATGCCGCACGACCTTTGAAGAGTGGACCGAAATCATTGGTCATTTTGGTCATACTGATCATAACAGGCATATCAGCACAGTCCCGGTGCAATGTGGTTATAGGAAACACAAGCAGAGCGATTGAAGCTATGACTCACCCCATTAATTGATATAATCTCCTTGGACCATCAACATAGATTGGGAAAGGACAATTAAACAATTTCTTATATGCTTTTATAATTTTCCAACTTCCATTTGATATAATGATGACTCTAATTCCAGCTTTTTCCAATGCTACAGGATCTAGTAAAGATAAAGAAGCAAAAGTATAATCTTGACATTGTCCACACCAAAAATGTCTAATAAAGAAGATTACAGTTTTACGTATCTTTGTATCTGATTTAGACTCTGGTGTTGAATATGTAGCTGATTTTTCCATCGTTGTTGATACTCCCATACCAAGGTTTTCTCTTGATTTACCTTTACCTTGTGTTTGACTTTGTTGATCATCCGTAAAAGAGCTCGATGGATCATTGTGGTATTTAGGGAAAAAATCACCAAAACATTTCAGATCGCCATTTTCATCTTTCAAAAAACATGTACCAGCTTCCCATAAATTCTTTTTGGAAGGTAATTTATCAATGCTGAATTCATCTTCTTCACTGCTTCCTTTATCGCTATCTGTCGTAGGTGGAGTAATTGGCTTTTTGATTTTTTCCGTACTGTCCCATCTAAATACTTTGGATTTATATCTACCAGATCCTGTATGTGTACCTTGTGTACCTAAGCCTGAACCTGAACCGCTTTTATGTCTATTTGAAGATGATGATTTCATAGGTATTGATCCTATTCCAGGTGGAGAAGTAGGTGATATAGGTGAATTCGCTTGCGACCGCGATTGTGATCTTCTTGAGGGACCTGAGCGTAACATAGCAAAAAGATCCATACTCCTAGAAGAAGAACCATTCGTATCAACTGAAGATCTAATTGGTGCTCTTCGAGCTATAGGTGAATGTATTTTAGCTGATGAAGATGATGATGAGGAAGATGCTGCGGAAGGATCTTGGTCGAGCTGCTTGTTTGTTTCAGAAGGTGTAGGAGGCAAAGGTCTATCAAGAGAAAGCGAGATCAAACGAGCATTTAAGGCATCTTCTTTCGTTATTGTAGGTATATCTAATCTTTGTAGTCGTCCTTTACTCAAATTACTACTACCTTCAGCAGCTGTTGTAGGTCTTGATTCATCCACTGATCTTCTTCCGCCAAATGTACCAGCTGTATCAGGTCTAGAATTCTTCTTTTTACTTACATTTGGACCTATAGCATTTTCATCTTTTTTAGGTGAAATGATACCTTTTCTCGCAGGTGGAGGTGGTGTTCTACCCATTGATCTATCAGGTATAGGTGGATTATTCATCATTACAGGTGTGTATCTATCTGTTGGTGTAGGAGTATTTCTACCACCTGTAGGCGAACAGCTTCGTAAACTACTCGAAGCACTACCACTACCATTTTTTGAATGTGTAGATGTTCGTAAATTTGATGCTGCAAATGGATGATCAACAGGTAAAGACTGATTGTTATCGGTTTCATTTAAAAGCAAAGTAGGAACAGGTTTTCTCCTTAATGAATGTGATCTTTTATGATTTATCGTTGAAGATCTTGAGTGAGAAGGTGAATGCGAAGTTGATTTCGTAGAAGAACTTCTTTCAGGTGATCCAATATGTTTATTTATGATTTGAAAAGGTACATTTTTGTTATTATGCTGTTGAGGGATGTTTGGTGAATCAGGCACTATCGGAGAACTGATTGTTCCTCCTTCCTCAGTTCCAATCTCAAAATCTGCTGCAGATGATCTTCTTCTTTCAGCTTGAGGTGGAAAATCTGATACTGGTAATATTCGATTATTGATTTTCTGCACGACTTCATTTTCCTGCATCATTGGTTCATTTGACAATTTGCTATTCGGCTGCGTAAATAAAGATCTAAATGACGATGATTGGGAAGTATTTGATGAACCTTGTCGACTATGAGCCGGTCTCTTGGGTATTAAAGGTGCCATCTTGCTGAATATATTCTATACAATACGAGATACAATAATTTTGATCAATAAGATCAAGTTGAAGAATAAAAGCTCAAAGATATTTCTAAAGACATGAGATGCATTTTGATTACACTAGACCACCTACTGAAGTTAGACGACGACGACTCTTACCTATACTCTACAACCTCTCACGTCATATAATGCGCCGCTCTACAAGACAGGAGTAAAAAGGCCATATGTGTTGCAATCGTTTATGTAAAAATAACTTTTTTGGTTACAAGAAGCTAGAGAGGTATGGCGGAGAAGCAAGACAAGAAAACCTCTTTTCTGTTCCTGGAACTATATTACTAATTACCGAACTTTTCTTCCCGTATCTCTTGTCTGATTTCCACCCTTATCAATGGCACGAAGAGGTTTACATCCCTTAAAATGACTAACGAGAAGGAGGAAACGTTTTCAGCGGTGATTGTCACCATGAGCTTTTTGCAGATCAACACACAGGCTAGACTGCTATCTTGTACTCTAGACTTCACGGTTCTTATTAGGCGATTGTCCATCAACGTAAAATAAAGCAAAATTGAACGTCAAAACAGGCAGGTGGTAGAGATAGAAGGGACACGTCATATGGGTTATCCCCTGATTCACTTCTTTTTCCGAATCCCAAAGTAGACAAGTGGAACTTTTCACCTCGGGCAGTGTGATTCCTAGATTATCGGAATCTAATCTTTCACTGGAAAACCCCTTATGTCCAAATCCAGAATCGATCGAGAGGGTTGAATCCAGGTACCTTAATTTCTTGAGAGTTAGGTGGCAAAGAAATAGTTAATTTTCGCAGTTTCTCACTAAACTAGCGTGGTCTCGGATTATCCTAACCAGTACATAATAATTGAAACCCTTGAAATGTACTGTGTTTAGCTGCATTGGCATCTTTCAGTCTGCCTAAGAGAAGAAAGTAGAACGGACATCCGGGCTGCAGGTTACAGGCAGAGTGACATGCGTGACATTTCTCATCTTTCAGCATCAATGACTTAAAGAGTGACCATTAGAAAGAGCATCCGATAGTGCATGATTCGTATGGATGATACATGCATGTCACTACGCGAGTATAGTAATGAAGAGGAAAGCATATCTGCTCATACATCGCTAACTCATATGTACCCATATGAACTCATATGTGTTCCGAGACTTCTACGTATAAACGGAACAACAATTTCCAAACATTTGTGATCTTTCGTGATCTAGCGTTAAGATTGCCCTCGGACATAGCATTAGCAACAGAGTAGGAATCACTCCTACTCAGGTGATTTGATTAAGCAGCAATATCCAAAATTACTGTTTCACAACAGGAGAAGACTATCTTTTCTTAGCCTTCTCTCTAAATTCCTTTCTCTTCATTTTCGATTCTACTCTTTTCTTTCTGACTTCCTCCAATCTCCTTGCTTTTCTAGCAGCATTATCGACTGGCACTTTCGTTTTTATTCCTTTTATATGTAAGTCTGCATAATGTATGTTAGGTAAGGGCATTGCTGATTTGGGTTTAGCTTTAGTTTCCTCATTACTTCTGTTACTGCTGTCGTTATGGATCTGTAGCGTGGATGTAGGTATGGGTAGAGTTATTGAATGTCTAGGTGAATGTAAGATACTCTTTGGTAGAAGATTTCGTAATATAGACATTGACGGGTGAGAGCTCTGGGATTAGTGGAAGAACAAACGAATAACTCAGCTTGAATGACCAGACTAGGTAGAGAAGCTAGTTCTAAGAAGTCCAACTCACTCTTAGGCCTAAACAAGCTACTCTTCTCAATCCAACCAATTCCGCAATGTCTTTCTCGACCGCACCAAGAGGCACGACTCTAACTTCTTCCCCTTGACTACCTATTATGCCTTCTACTTCATTTGCTTTTAGTCTTGTCTTGCAAATTTTGGTTAATTGTTGATGTTGATAAATTAAAGCATTATATGTCGCACAGTATTGAGGTATTGGTGATACCAGAGATGGTGGATTAATGGATAATAAAGGTACAACTATGAATTCTAGTGGATTTTTCTTGTTGTCATCTGTTATCTTCCCTTTTTCATAGTCATCTTCTTCAATATCAGCTTCCGGTGATGGTGATCTAGGTGCAGTAGGTAGTAGATGGCTTTGATACTGCTTTACGCCCTTCAGACTACCTTGTCCGGCATTGGATTTACCATTCAAAGCTTCGCCGATGATGCATAACCTGATCCTCAAATCCGATATTTGCGATTCTAACGTTTTTATGACTTCGTTTATACCCAATACCATATGTGACAACATTTCTGGTTGAACAGGTCTTGATTTCACAGATTCCATTTCCGTTTCTTCTTCTTTGTCTTCTGCCTTTTCTTTCTGTTCTGATATTAAACGGGGTTTCTTGGCTAATGGTTCGGTCGAAGAAGGACTAGATGATCTCTTAAATCCTTTGTTTACATCTTCTACCATCGATATATCTTCGCTCTTCTCCGTTGATTCCAATGCAGCGGAGTCTTCTGTATCTGGGTTTTCTGTTTTATCCTTTCTAGATATTTTCCTTTTTATACGTTTCTCTCGTTGGTGACATCTTGCTCTAGATACATGGTAATCCGCTATTTCTGACGGTATGAGCTCTTTTAGTGCATGTAAAGTAGCATTCTGGAGATGTCGAGGTATATTGGGCCTATAACAATTATTCAGGTCAGAACTGATATGCTCTACCTTTTTTTGTAGATATACGTAGCACCAAGATTTCCTTGTTGGAGGAAGCAAATTCGGCAAACGTACCATGCAACGGTCAAAGGACTTGCTAAGACAGCTTTAACGACTTCTTTACTCATTCCTGATCTATCGATCACGTCTTGCGGGTTGTTCGTTTTCGACTTATCCTTCTTCGACTGAGCTCGAATGGTTTGAGTAGCATCTTGAGATACCGCTTTGACAGGTTGTTTTTTCTGCTTTGAAGACCCAGCGGAAGCGTTGTTATTGATTTTTGTGGAGTCAGACATCTTGCACTTCTACCACCTTTGTCCTCAGAGAAGTAGCTCAAACTGATTGGCTGAAAGAGCAGCCAAAATAGAAGAAATGTCACGATACCGTATGCCAATCTATACTTGACACCTTGAAGCAACTTTTATCAAACCTCGAAGAGTATAAATACATGCATATGTACGTAATAATTCCAAACAACGCGACAAGCTGATACCCTCGTGTTCACCATGTGCAGAGATAACGAAAGAAACTGCCACATCGGAACTTCCGCTGACAGGTCAAGCGAAACTCCGCTATCCCCTCATCCCTCATGGTCAATTTTACCAAACTGGTGTTGCTCACCATACTGCATACGACCAATTCTTCGATATTTTCATTTATCATTGTTTTGAAATTCCTTTTATAGACTTTTCTACTTTCAACCCTCAAAAAAAAGCCCTTTTGCTCACCGGATACTCTATACGGCTGTCTAAGTAAGGACACACCCGCACTGAGTTAGCAAAAGCCCTTTTCAGCTTATACATCTTCACTTGTTCTTTTTCAACAGAAAAACCAAAAACCCCAACCCAAAAAATCAATCAAAATGGTTCGAGCTTCAGTTTTAAACGACGCCCTTGTACGTGGATTTTTCAGTTCAGCTATTAAGGATGTCTTTGTGGATGCTGGAATATTGAATAGGAGAAAGAGGAGGTTTTCATGCAGAAATGTAGACGGTAGCGAGAAGAAAAGGCAAAGGACGAAGAAGGACACATGAATCAGAAGCTTTAAGAGGTGGATGAATTGTAGAAAGGATTGTTTAGCTGACTTGTTGTATTTTTTTCTCACAGAACAACATTGTTAACGCCGAAAGACGAGGAAAGAGACAAGTTCTCATCAGACCTTCCTCAAAGGTTGTTATCAAAGTTCTTTCCGTCATGCAAAAACACGGTAAGTCTCCTTTTCTGCATCTCATTTCGTACCATCAAATCCTACATCCAATTCGAAGAACCCGGAGTATAACTGCCTTCACACGCTATTCCTACCGAGGCGAGGCTTTAAGTCTCCGGAATAATAAACATCTCATTCTTCATCTTTCTTGACTGTTCGTTCGATTCGAGGCCGCATGGCCAGTCTCAACAAACATTTAGTCTCATTTTGGAGAAGAGGGACATTTCAACGCATTTAGAACGCATTATAACCAAGTTTCATGTACTGATTCACTTATTGTGTTTTTAGGTTACATTGGTGAATTCGAAATCATTGATGACCACCGAGGCGGTAAAGTTGTTATTCAACTTAACGGTAGATTAAACAAATGTGGTGTTATCTCACCAAGATTCAACATTGCCGTTGATGCCAGTAAGTTTTCACATATATAAGATCAAAACTCTCGAAGGTCTATTTATTAATATACTCTCACACTTTAGTCGAACAATGGGTTGCCCTCCTTTTACCAGCTAGATCTTTCGGTAAAATCATCCTCACCACCTCTGCCGGTATCATGGATCACCAAGAAGCTAGAAACAAGCACGTTGGTGGTAAAATCCTTGCTTTCGTCTACTAAGGGATATATATCATTATGCCTATGCATTGAGATTTTAGGGTATTTGATTAATGTGCACAGGCAGACATATTTCTGAGTTCTCCATCCGTTGAAGCCGGAACTTCAGTTCATTGCACTCTTTAGCGTCGTACAATTTATATCTGGTATGGCATATCATCATTTGATTATATCCTATACACTACATCCTTTGTTTGAATTCACATACGTGATAAAGCTGTATCCTAAGTCCATCCCCCGATCTACTCGGATAGTGTCACTTTGCTAAGCGATCTCAGTACATCATATCATGCCATTTGTAGCCTTCTTTGCGAAACCTTTTCCTTCCTTCTGACAAATCAGTCGAATGTGATTTCTACAATATTTATTAGTTTGCTTTTTATCGTTGTTTCAAACGAGACCTGCTGACTAATGCGGAATCTAGAAAATGGAGGATTACTTACGAATCACCAAACCAAATTTCAATCATCAATCATCTTCTCCAAATGGTAGTAGTGCTGACATATCTCTTTCATCTACAAAATCCAATTCAAATATCACATCTGACCAGATCCCCAAGACGACCGGAAATCTAGTTCATAAGGCCTCAAAATTGAGTTTAAGAGCCTGGAATGTTGGTTCAGATATAGCATCAACAGCGTTAACTAAAATCTCAAACTCCAACCCAATGCAATCAGCAACGAATATACTCAATGAGACATTATCTGCATTGTCTTTCGATGAGCCAGAGAGCAATGACAGTACCAAAACATTATCCTTGGATTCTGACAATAAAGTGAATGATGGGGTTGACGATTCAACTTATGTTGATCAAGATGGGTTCGAAATAGCAGAAACTCAAGGGTGTAGTTATCAAGGTTCAATTGATCACGATCAGAATAAAAAATAATATTGATGGAAAAATAACTATGCATTCTAATAACTATGCATTCTATATAACAAAGCTGATTTGATATGTTTTGATATCATTTGATGTGACGGTCGGATTACGTTTACGTGTGCGTTGAGAAGAAGAAAAAGAAGAAGAAGTGGGGAGGGAATTGAAGCTTTTATGACGTAGATAAATTGATTTCCTCCAATTCTTCTTCTAAAGGTTTATCAACTCTTCTAAAACCACTCCCACTTGAAGAATGCTGTCTTGATTCTGATAATGTAGGTGTTGTTGTACTGAAAGTACTGACGAGGGGACTCGATAATCTCTCTTCTCGATCTTGATAATGTTGAGTTTCAGAATTGGTTCTTGACATTGTTAATGCAGTTGGTGAATTTGATATTTCACTGTTGGTGAAATTATGTGGACTTGGTGATCTAGTTTGACCTCTTTCTAATAGTTCATCTTGTGAAGTCATTGAAACTACACTTGATTCTCTTTCTTTTCTATTTTGTCTTATCCCTCCACCACTTCCAGTAGAATTTCTTATAACGGGTCTATCACGATCATCTTCATTAACAAACGTTCTTATTGACAATTCAGAATTATTTGCTGCTCTAGGTGGCGGACGAATCGATTGTGTAGCAGCAATTACTGAAGGTGGTACACTGATTAGATCAGAAGGCTCTCTTGACATTGCTTTTGGTGTTTTTTCCGAAGAATTCGATTCATTATTATGTACCGATTCATCAAAACTTGACTCTCTTGATAACGGTGAAGGTGTTCTCGAGGGTGCAATCAATACTGGTGATCTGCGATGTTCTAATCCTGCTAAGGCTAATTTTTCTTCTTCTCGTTGTCTATCGATATCGACATCTGACATTCTTGGGGAACCAAATTTCTCAGCTCTACCACCCTCCAAATCTATATCAACCATTTCGGCTTCAGCATCGAGGTTAGGTGACGTTCTTGAAGCTCTACGTGAAGCATTACCAGCTGATACATCTAAATTCATTACCCATCCTCCTCTTAATCCTGATTTCTCAGCTTGAGCAATAGCTGCCATAGCTTGAACATCGGCTCGAGTAGGTAAATCGATAGGTGATGGTACAGGTAACGGTTCTTTACGACGAGAACGTGGAGGTGATCTTGAAGGAGGAGATAGGTATCCAGATGCAGACGTAGGTGCAGCTTGCAGTGGATGATCTGTGGTTGGTGCGATAGGAGTTATAACTCTGACGGGCGATGGAGCTGGATGTCGGATTTTTGGGATAGGAGGTTGTTCAGGAGATGCAGGTGGAAGGAGAACATCGGAATCATGTGGGACAGGTGTACCGGGCCCAGGAGGTATCGATGGTGATCCAAGTACTAGATAGCCAGTTAGCTAGAAGACTTGGGTCGCCGGGGTAGTAGCTGACTTACCTGGAATTTCCACCTGGGCTGCACTTTCACCAACTCTCATTCCAATACCTAAACCTTCTACAGCTTTACCTTTACCCTTAACTGGTTTATCTGTATTATAACCAGCCAAAACTCTAGCTTCTTCTAGACCCTTTTCGATATCTTCTACATCTAAACCTAAACCTAAACTATCCCATTTTCTTACAGATTTATCCCACCAAGCTTCAAGTACATTCCAACCTCTATATTCACCCGCTAATCTTAAACCTCTACCTGATTCACCAAAAGAACCACCACCATTGTAACTACCATAACCAATATCTTCTTCTTCGTCTGATGTGTTTCCATTACTAGCAGACCTTTCAATTTCCCACCCTTCACCAGATTCTAAATCTTCAACGAAAGATGACAACCATTTACCCCAACCACCTTCACCATCACCTCTCCATAAAACACACTTTCTATCAAAATCTCTACCAAATACGATAACTTGTCCCCATGATCCAGATGTTCCAGGATCTAAATCTACACCAACATAATTTCCTGTTCTATCAGACAGTAAAGGCATCCATCCTCTACATGCATATAATTTTTTAATCCAGTTAGGTGGTACACTTGCCATTGTAGCTAAAACTGCCGCGTTGTTACCTGCCATTGGATCATGTTCAGCTTGTCTCCAAAATGCCCATTCTCTCATTATCTCTTCTAAAGGTAAAAAATGTAAACCTAAGAATAATCCACCTGATCCAGAAATGTTTGCACAGGCTTCAAGATCTTGTCCATCAACTGCTAATAATGACTCTCTGACTGCTCGAGGTAAACTACATCCTAATTCAGCTTCAAAAGCAGCGAGTAAATGTGGGTTGGCTGGTCCATTAAGCGTTTCTAGTAATTCTGGGAAAGAATCCACAAGAGCATTTCGTAATCGATGGAAGGTATGAGTTGGAGGAGGGAAATAATTGGGAGATCCCGAACTGTTCGTTCAAAGATTAGCTATTGAAGCCAATTGCCTTTTGTTATTCTTGAAGAAACTTACAAGGCATCATTTTTTGGCGGTGGGTAGATACTACCTCTCCGACTTGGTCCAGGTGAAGATGCTGCACTGTCTGTGGGCTGATGGATTTGTCAGATTAAGATGCGTACTTTCATTATTTAAACTGTACCCACTAGACCACCATTTCCATAACTGGGTTCATTACCATACCTCATTCCACCTTGAGCGGTAGGTAAACTAAACGCGTCCATTGTAGAATTCATTACTGATCGTCTATTTGAGCCTCTACTTGATGAAGCATTTGTTGCTGAATTACCACCAAAGAAGTTCGATATAGATTGTAAGAATGGCATGGTTGAAATGCTGTTTAGAAGGAGTAGGGGGAAGGAAAAGGCTGTGGGTTCCAACCTTCATAGCTCAGTAACTTTTTCAGAGGTTATATTGGATGTCACGAAGGTCAATGCTTACTCACGGATGATTTGTTGATGTGAAACTCCTGTATGATACACTACCGACTATACTATAGTGCCAGATAGGAACTAGTTCACTTTACCAAAATGGTCTAAGGACAGCTTTGCTGCGACGTTCACCACCAGCCTTGGTCGAGTTTCGAGATGATACTGATTGATGAGATAAACTTTTTATATTGATGAGGACATGATATACAGCGTTGATGTTGATAAGTCGGGCGTCTATTGCGGAATGGGAAGTGATAAGGAGCATAGGAGGATTGAATATAAAAGTGTCAAGCATATGAAATGACACGCTGTACGCTGTAACAAAAGTGAAGCAACGAAAAGACGGGACGCGCTCAAACCTCTGTGCAACCCAATTCACTAGCGTCATCTCTTATTACGTAAATATTCATCATTCATCATTTGTTTACTTTGATATTTAGCACATCTTTGAAAATTATCATGACTCTACAGATGTTTTCCAGATGTCAGCCTGAATAGGTGCAAGTCAGAGGCTTATAAAACAAGTGATACAAGCGAGATCTAGCTGCACCACTAGATCACCTCTGTTAGTATGACTGTAACACGTACAGTGCACTTGTTGTGTCGGCTGATGAAGGGAAAAGCAGGAGAAGGTAAGCATCAGGGATAGATGAAGGAGAAGAACGGGTCTCATATCCGAACACAAAGTCCTTCAAGAGATGAAATGCAGTGCATCACTGTTAAGTTGTTCGCATTTCGTTGCACAGAACGTTCCAACTAATTCACAATTCTCCGGACGGTATTTCATATCAATACATTTATCAATTTAGGTTGAATTCTATTCACGACAATCTATCTATGGTCATCATTTCTCACTACCCATCACCAATCAATAAGATGGATAATCATGCCTTCTTGGCTATAGCTTGTTGCATTTGTTCCCAGATATGGTCTGCTGCAATGTCTCTGCCTTCTTGAGTGTAGTTTTCAGTTACAATTCTACCAACTTCTTGAGCTCTTTTACGGATTGTGAGAGCTACCGAATCATCATTCGTGCGGCCAATAACTTTGAGTACAGCCTTTGTGAATTCAGGCTCAGAGCAATCGGGACTACGAGTATAAATCAGCTATGTACCTCAAGCATATATCGAATGGAAACGATAAGTACTCACGCAGATTTAGGATTACCCCATTCTCCAATACCTAAGTATCTTAATCTGGCTGCAAAATCGTAACAATCCGTCCATCCAGGTAAAACTACTTGTGGGATACCGGCACTAGATATGCAGGAAATTCAAGTTAGTCAACTTGAAACATCTATTAGTTCCATCTTTACTCACTATAAAGCCTCGTGATAAGAATTACTTCCTCCATGATGGATAGAGCAAATGATATTCCCACTTCTTAGCATAGCGAAAGGATCAGCTTTTAACCAATCAACAATTTTCAGTCTATCACCAGCTTCTTCACTACCTTCTAATGTATATTCTCCTAGCTTTGATAGTTTCCATAAAACTTGGACATCAGGTCTAATGGATAATATAGTTCGAATGGATTTCAAGATTTCTTGCCCATTTCGTTTTGATGATTTCTTGATAGTACCTAAATTGATCAAGATTGTTGGTTTTTGTTGACACCATTTATATAAATCAGGATCTACATCTTCAAATCTTTCAGAAGCTTGAATTATTGGCCCGCAACATTTTAACCAATCTGGAATGACCATAGGTATATCCGCACCTGGATGAGTCATACACAAGACTGAATTCTCTTTGACTTTATCAAATAATGGGAACATTCCAGGATATCCATTCTTGTTTCTAAGCTTATTGGAAGCTTTGTGTTTCTTATCGATTGCAAGCAGCCATATACCAGTAAAGATTGTAATTATAATATTGGCTGGATAGAGATACCATGGAAGTGGATATGGATATGCTGAATTAACGCTGAACCATCATAATCTCGAGGTCAGCCTTTTTCCTTTCCAGTTTCATTCGATATGAGTTAGATCAATGAATGCAGACATCGACTCACGCAGGAATAGAAAAGACACCTGCCTCTTGATCCGCCATAGCGATTTCTTTAGTTGTATTTGGAGTTAAGACCGAAGCTTCTTTTCCAAGCTTTCTAATAGCATCTCTTGAAGAACACATTAACATATCGACAACTACGTAATCGGGATTGGTCTCTGTGATAACTCTTTCGACATCTTGAGCGGTATCAACGTATTCTTCAGGAGTTTCAGCATGTACAGTTCCAAAAGCTGTTTTTGCTAATTTGATACAACCACGGAATCCTGGAGGACTTTGGAAGAATTCTAATAGTTTATCTAATATGAACGAAACACTCAAATCAGCTTTCGCCCTATCATGATGACGATAATATGAACGAGCAGCACATAGAAAAGAAGATGCGTTTGATCCTCGGACTCACTCCAATCGTTATTATACCGTCTTTCCAGGTGTTGTATGATACTAAGTCCAACTATGGTATGGAAAGTAACACCTGATGGAGCACGCTTGCTTAACGGTGAATGGGAAGCAAGATGTATGTTGACTTTCTCTCCGTATTTAGCTTTGATAGAAGAAATTACAGCGAGATGACAATTGGCCTGTCCAGACTCAGCACTAATGAATTTGCGTATCAAGAGAAGCGAGCGAAACAGAGGGTTTGCAATGTCGAGATCAAGTCAGTATCGTTATTTCACGTCGAGGTGTTTACTTTGACTCACTGAGTGATGAACAATAAGGTAGGTTTCGCTGACATTTTGCCAAGGTCCTTGATTGAAACGATATGGTTTGGAGCTTAAAGATATCGATTTAAGCATAGATCAATAACGAGAATGTTATAATTCTTTTCTTGACATTTCAAAGTGGTGATGTATCTTCTGGACTTCTAAGGGGGATTCGTCGGCGCTGTGTGTCGACCGAGAACTTCAATTCGGAACGTCCTCAGTAGAGTACATGACCGAACATTATGACGGCCTAAGCTCGATTGCAAACGATTGGAAGGAATGTTTTAGGTAGGAAGTTGAACGAGATCCCATTTATGAAAAGTCCGTCAAATGAATAATTAAAACAAGGAGAAGAGAGCTAAGGGCAAAAAAACAAACATAAACTTGAAGAACCGATTGTATGTCAGGGCAAAGTAGTCTCCTAAATTCCGTAAAAAATCGTTATGTATTGATTTTGCTTTTCCACACCATTTTAGAAATCATGCATTATCCTGCAATACAAAATGTTGATATTAAGCATTCCAAAATATCATACCGAGAATCAAAGCACCTAAAAATACTAAGGCTTGAGTTGTAAGATCAGAATATGCTGTTGTGGGCGTATCACTTGAAGGTTCTCTTTGTGATAGGAAATAACAACCTAAAGCCGCTAATCCCATACCTAATAAGATCCTTCCATCACCAAACAAAACATCTTCTAAACCCCATACTAAATGTTCTGTAGTTTCTACTGCACCAACTAAAACTGGTGTCAAACCGCTTTGAACACCATCTAGAGAAACTTCCGTATAAGGTGCTATAGTAGTTGACCATCCAAAATGCCAATCTGCGATCAATAGTCCAAACAACACCAAAGCCGCTAAGATCAATGTCTGAATCATTGATGATATATAATGAGGTGATGAATATCTTTCTTCAGGATAATCTTTTATCCAATCTATAATCAAAGGTAAACTAATTATCAGAATTGCTAACACCATATTTAGCAATCTGTCTGGATTTGATGGTCCATTAAACTGGAAGGAAATTGGCTCCCAAACTTTCTCCTGAACGACTGGTACTTCAGCTTCAATAACAACTTGTCCTACAGGATTTGGTGATGGACCAAATGTAACTGGATTACCATTTCCATTTGTCTGGAGATTATTGATATGGATATGTGGTGAAGATTCCTTTACTACCCAACTAGAAGATTTTGGTCTAGATGGTATAATCTTTGGTAAAGCATTAATTATTGGTTTTCCTGATAAACCTCCACCTTCACCTAAGAGTGATCCACCAATAATACCACTTGGTTTTTGGAAAAAACTAGGTGTTCTCCAATTCATGTTAGGTATAGTATTTGAGACTTGAGCTTTTCCTGCAAATGCTAAAAGACCTAATAGTAACAGTAAACCTAAAAGTATTGATGGATTTAACCAAAAAGAACCTTTATTATCATTACTACCAGTTCCATTTCTAGCATCTTGTTCAGCTTGTCTTTTTGCATCTCTTTCAGCCTTTTCCCTCTTATGTCTTTTGTCTCTTTGTTCAGGTGTTTCACCATTCTTTTTATGTCTCTCATCCCTCTCAGCTTGTGCTTTTGCATCCTTTTGAGCTTTCTCCCTTTTATGTCTTTCATCTCTCTGTTCAGGTGTCTCACCATTTTTCCTATATCTTTCATCTCGTTCTTCTGGTGTCTCATTTCTTTTCTTATGCTTTCTATCTCTCTCAGCTTGTGCTTTTGCATCTTTTTGAGCTTTCTCTCTTTTGTGTCTTTCATCTCTTTGATCAGGTGTCTCACCATTTTTCCTATATCTTTCATCTCGTTCTTCTGGTGTCTCATTCCTTTTCCTATGTTTTCTATCTCTCTCAGCTTTTTTCTTTGCCTCTTTTTGATCTTTTTTCTGTTGGTCTTCTATAGCTTTTTTCTGTGCATCTTCTTGTGCTTTCCTTTTTTTATCCCGTTCATGCTTTTCTTGTTTTCTCTTTTCTCTCTCTTCTTGAGTTTGACCACTATGCTTTTTACCATCTTTTTTAGGATCACCATGAGTATCCTTTTGACTATCTCTTATTGCTCTTTCTTGCTCTCTTCTCTTTTTATCTTTTTCCCTCCTTTTTTGCTCATCTCTGTCTGCTTGGGTTTCACTTTTATGGTCTCTATTTGAACCATCACTATGTTTTCTGCCATGTTTTCTATCTTTTCCCCTATCTTTTCTATCCTGATCCTTATGTCTTTGATTTCTGTCTTTTCTCCTCCTTTCATCATCTGCTGCAGCTGCTTGTGCTGCTCTCTCAGCATCTCTATCTTTCTTCTTATCTTTCTCACGCTGATCTCTCTGCTTTTGTCTTTGTCTCTGTTTTTCCTCTTCCGGTGTTCTACCTGATTGTCCTCTATCTTTCCTGTTTGTTTCCCTGTCTTGCCGTCTTTTGTCTCTATCTTTCCTCTCTTGCTTAGCTTTGTCTGCATCTTTTTTCTGCTGAGCTTTTTCTTGTTGCCTTTGTTCTCTCCTCTTTCTGTCTTTTTCATCTTCAGGTGTTTCACCGTGCTTTCTACCTTTTCTAGAATTTCTTTCCTCATCACCCCTCCTGTTTTTACCATCTTTCCTGTCTTTTTCTTTTTGCCTTTTCCTATCAGCTTCTTCTTGCTCTTTTGTTCTTTTTCTACCCTCTGCAGGTTCACCATTTTTGTGAAGCTTTCCACTTTTTTGTCCTTTAGTATCTTTACCATCCTCTGAACCCTTTGTACCATTTTTCCTGTGATCTCTATCAGGTTTTTGAGATCCATCTGGGTGGTTACCAGTCTTATCTCCAGACCAGCTTCCATTCAAGCCAAGTAAGATTAAGAAGAGTAAAAGTAAAGCTAAACCAACACCAGGGAAGTTGACATGAGCAAGGTCTGTGGGCTGGACTGTGGTATCATTTAGTGTGTAATTATTAGCTAAAGTATTGTTCTGCTCTAATATGTTCCCATTTTTGGCGCATTCTTCAGGATACAAGTCACAATAATGTTGTTTGAGTGCAGATGGTTGTGGAAATCCACCAATGATGACTTGCTGATTACCATTTCCATTGGGAAGTCTTGCTGTATCTGAGTAAGGTAACCATGGTTCTGCTAGTTCATCATCAACATCATCTTCTACTTCTACATATGAGTCTGAGATATGGATATCCTCATACGGCTCATTGTCATAATCTGGTTCATCGATATAAATTGGGTTGGATGTTATATATTCTGGATTGTATTCAAATGATGTGTCGTGATCAAGCTCGGGTTTGTACGAATCATCATATATAGGGAAAGCATCCATTATTGAGTTTTTTTAGTTATAATTTGAACATTGATATCACAGTTCAAGATTAAAAGCTAAAGTCAAGCTGTTTGTATTGTGTACTTATGCATTGAAACTGTATATACCAACAACACTACTCTACATGTACCTCAAAGGTAAAGTTGAAAGGTAGGAACACAAAGGATGTTAAGGAAAGGTTATAAGCCTATTGCAGACCATACATGCTCTGACAGATATCTTGGATCATCTTTTGTCATTTGAATAGTCAGAACAGCTACCAACCTGTCTGAGACCTCATCTCCAATAGCTTGGACCCTGGAACTATAAATTCAGCAATGGTGAACAAGGAAGAAAATGATACACTTACTCCATATAATGATTCCATTCAGCTTCTATTGGCATCAGCTGCTGGACAGAGTACAATAGACATGCAACTTACTCCTGTTAGAAGGCAATAGATCATCCACATATTTCACAGTTGTAGTATAGGTCCAACCTCTTTTTGCGCTCTGTCCGGTCAGGATAGTGTCGGCATTGGGTTGAACATTGATTGGCATATTTGTAGTATTACCAATAAATAGATCACTTGTACCTGATCAGCTTAGTTAAACCTTCTTCTACTCACCGGCCAATGTCATACCTATGCTGATTGTTAGGGCAATACACATTCAAGATCTCTTCAGTAATAGACTTACCCTTTCACACCTAATGCATGGTTCTTCTTGCTGTCTTTTTCTGAAGAGGAGCTGTACTCAGTCTGTCAGTCTTTGTTGCAGCTCATCACCCACAACAATTCACCTGAGAAAGTAAGCACCAGTGCTATCCTGCTTGAATACTCTCAAATGATTGCCACCATAAATACTTTCCAAACAGGTTCCAAGAAATGGATCATGGAAATACTGATACCGCAATATACTTCTTTGTGTTTCTGAAATATAAATCAGCTTGATATGACAATGCTCAAGCAGCAGCAACACTAACGGTTGCTATAGCCATCTCCTAGGTTGGCCTGTTGTTCTACCCCCATGTGTAGTCCTAAGCATTGACCACCAAAAGCAGCTGCTTCAAGGTAATTATACAAACCACCCTCTGCCATTGTTTCTACCAAAACCCTTGGATCTGATTGATTAGATATGATGATATTCAAGGGTTCACCAAGATTTGCAGGTGTTGTCTCAGGAGTGTACTATGTGCAAGATAGTCAGCCGTGTGCAGCAACATGATAAACCTCACTCACCGTCAGCATACTACCACCATGTATACAAGGGTCTTCATAACCCAAATGATCCACCGATAATGCTGTTTGTACAAAAGCTATGAGCAAGAGTATAATTGGTCCAAACATTGCAACACAATCTATTTCTCAAATGTCCATTCAAGTTCTGCTTTGAACAGAAATACAGTCAAGTCAAAAGTTATATTGAATATAAAATGCATGGCTAAGATACCAAGATTTGAATGGTACAGCTGGGAAAGGGTTATACCACATCCTTTGTCCTGGTAGTATTAAAGCAACAAAGGAAGGACATCTGTAATTACTGTACTAGCTGTATGAGGCCAGAGAATCATTGTTTTGACTTGCCATCAGCTATAAAGGTGATACTGCTATGATAAGTGCTTTCTTGCTAAATCCTCCTTCTTCTCCTCACCACCACCTGCTCTAGAGCAGATAAGGTAAATCAGTCCTACAGCAGCAAAACAAAGGATGATTGTAGCCTCTTGCCAATTATCCATTGCAATACTGTCAACAGCTGCATATTGGGGTGGACTATTTACTGTTATTTTATGTCAGCATTTGCTTGTATTTGTTAGACTAGTTGGACTTACCTGAGATTACTGGAGGAACAGCTGTTATCACTTTGGGAGGCAACACAAATTTCTTCTTTGGTCGGTGTTTTTGCTTTACTTTGTGGGAACAGCCTGTTGATTGTTGTATCAGTCATTATTTACAAACCATCAAACAGACAACCCACTTTGGATATTGATTGATCCTGATTTCTTGCTACAACCCTTATCAATTGCTTTACCTGTTTTGCTAAGAGAGCCAGATTGTTCAGCTTGAATTTGCATGTTTTGCTGATTCATTGCTGCCATCTGAGCGGTTTGCATCTGTTGAGCTTGCATTTGTTGCATCATCATTGAGTTCATCATCATCATTTGCATTGAATCTGCAATAGATGACTTAGGTTCTAATGACTGTGTGATTACTTGGATTTTAGGCCTGATGTTCATCAGCATCCACATCTCTCCATGGCATAATTGACTTACTTGTGGGAGGCTTTCTTGCCTTTTTGGAAGTTATGCACTTGATGATGCTGGTCAAAATGATTTCTCTTATCATACATGCTTGAGGGAGGAGTAAAACTGTGATGAGGAACTTTGGGTGTGTAGGCTTGAGGTGCATAGCAAGCAGAATTCCAATGAGGGTTTTGGTCTCTAGCCTGATATGGCACAGTGTTAGTATTAGACTGATAGCTTTCTGGCAAGCTGTCAAAATTTGAATGCTGATTGTCCAAATAGGTTTGCTCAGCTTGTAGCTTAGGATGTAATTCTGCGGTTGGTCCAGCACTGTTCATTATGTATTCTAAATGTTGGGCTTCTAGGGACTGTTGTGCAGCGTGGTTTAATGGTGTATATTTTGGGGGTGGTCGGGGCGGATATATACCTTCTTGGGGAATATTATTTAAGGTTGGTTCAATATCCTGAAAGTGACCAGATGTGTCTCCGTCAGGCTCAAAGCTAAAAACCTTGTAAGTATAGTGCTCCCTTTGCAATGATCAAGACCACTCACCCATAATTGATATTATGACCATCTTGTTGTGTAGTAAGAACTGACATTTTATGGATTTTTTACTTTTGCAGAGAAGTATCATGTGATACAAGCAATGTTTTATTTGGGAGCAGGAAGATGTTGATCTCTAGTGTGTATATCTACTTATATATCTTGTACCCACACACCTGCATCAAGAGCACTGACAAAAGTGCATCATTAACAAAGGATTTCCTTAGTTTCATCCTCAAACACAAATATCAAACACCACTCACTGCTCTGCTGTAAAAATTCACAAAAATATGATCACAATTTCAAGCAGGGTCATATGAGTCTGTGTCATGTCAGCTTCTACCATTGATAAGGATGAAACTTATGCAATGAAAGAAATGCCGATATCTTTAAGTTCCTGAAGAGATCACTCAGATCTTAGGGTTATTGTAATGTTGTCCACCTTCAGTAAGCCTATATGAATAATGGGAAGCTCTGTACCACTTATATAGGCTTGGTCAAAGTGGCCAATGTGACAAAAGGCAACCTTGATCACTGTGACAGCTTGTGTTTATCTGTCCTGATATTAGTAGTCAAAACAAAGGAGAATTACAAACAAGAAACAATGCATTGAAAGCTGAAATAGCTCCTCATAAGCAGCTCCCTTTGTGGAGCCTCTTTTATTGTTGAGCACAACTTATTCATACTTTGGCTGACAGATAACAGCTATCTAGTACTATGTATCAAGCAAAGCAAAGGAAGTCATGTACAAAAGCCTAAGCCAGCTACCAATAGGTGCCTGACATGTAATTGTATGGCCCATACCAGTTATTAGTCCAGCCTGTTCCATAGTTTGGTCCTACACCATATCTGCCCCATCCATTATAGACCCCTCCATACATGTTATTGTAGTATCCATATGGATAAGATGAGATGACAGGTCCAGCAGCACTATAGACTAACATACTGAGAAGTTATCAGTGTCACTTTTGTACCAAAAATAGGTCAAATGGATTGACTTAATTGTGTATTTGTTATTGAGTTAAGTTATGTTGGATTTATGTTATTATGTTAATAAAGTAAAGAGACAGCTCAGCTGTATTATCAAAAAGTCCTCAAGACTGTACTAAAATCTGTTATGTGGTCGTTGTTCTGTTTTGATTTGATGAAAGTTATTTGAAAGATGAAATAGAAATGAAATGGAAAGAGACCTCCCACAGCCTTTAAATATCTTTTGGCCTCTCTTTACAAGTTGGATATGAGACTGCCTTAGTTAGCCCCTCCTTTATGATCACCCTTGTCTGGGGAAATGTGGGGCAATATCACAAAGCTGATTGTTCACATCCTTTGAGTTGATGAGTTGTATCAGATACTGAAAGGTTGACCAACATATTGGGGGATCAGTTTCAGTTTAATTAGGGTTTTGATTCAACTTAACAAATGCAAAGCAAGAATTGTCATATCTCAAGATGGCAATATTAACTGTCTTTTGATACTCAAGCTTCTAGAGCTACAAGCCTTCTCCCCTAAAATAACGCAGAATGAGCAGCAAATCAATGACAGAGGTCTGGATTGGTGCAGCTTCTCCCCTTCTCTCATATACCCCTACCCCAGTAAAAGATCCAAAAAACCGCTGGCAACAAACTCAAGATGGATCAAACCAATATACAGGGCAAGATGCATTTGCTATTGAGCTTGCCAATTTCTATTGTGAGTTGTAACCACAATCATGAGCTTACTCACCAAAGTACAGTTACCAAAGTAGCATTCTTTTTCACATCACAAAATAACAATCAGATGCAGCTCAATTTGGATGGCAGTATCCAGAATGCAGACTCAAACTCTGAGAAAAGCTTGACAGCACCTTTTGGCAGTCACACCATCAAGATACAAGGTGAGGGTGGGGGAACTCTGAACTTCCAAGGTATTGAAGTAGAAACCCAAGTGGTGGAGTCTGGGTAAGTTTCTCAATTATAATTCAAGCTGACGATATTATAGATCTTTCAAAAACTTGACCTTAGATGATGCCTCAAAAGAGATCACCTATTCAGGTTTTAAGTCTACCTCATCCATGAGTTCAGATGTTGCAGCAATTCAACAAGGTTCATTTCATGAAAAGACAGTCAGTTATACATCTTCTGGTGGATCTACAGCTGCTTTTTCATTTCAAGGCAAGTGAACAGTTCTCTTACCTCTGCAGCCAAGCTGATTATGTATTTAGGCAGTGCTATCTACCTGTTTGGCATGACAGGGCCAGGTTTTGGGTGTTTTCAAGTTTCCATTGATTCCAAGGTTGTTGGTACCTTCAACGCATCCACAACTATGGAGACATATGATACTTTACTGTATTTCACAACATACCTTGATCAATCTAGAGCACATCAAGTCACTATCACAAATCAAAATGATGGAATGCTATTTGCACTAGATTATCTTGTTTATGTTGCTCCTGACAATCAAAACACCCTTCCCGCAACAGCATCTGTTCCTGGTGCTACAGCAGTCTTTCCAAGTCAAATGTCAAATTCAAGTCAGTCGGACACTGGTACAGGTGATAGTGCTGGTGCAGTAATTGGCGGTATTTTAGGCACTATAGCAGGATTAGTAAGTTACCTTATTTTCTCAAATCAGTATTAAGAGTGGTCATTGATTGGTGTTTTACAGTTCCTACTTTGGATATTATGGAGATATCGGCAATGGAAAAAAGGGGGAGGATCTGGTACATTCATGGCAGCTCTATGCGGGGGGATGAGAGTTAAAAAAGAAGAAAAGAAAGAAGAAAAGAAATTTCACTTATGGCCGATGGTTTGGTCTAGGCCAAAATACGCTACCTAGGAAAATAACACCATTAGTATAAGATGTGTTCAAGTTGCTCACAGATGCACATCTGACAGTCAACGGCCATATGAAGTCTGCGTTAACTGACAAGGAGAACATATCAGCTTGATATTTTGACTTGAAGAAGAGTGCAACAGGATTTGACCTTTTTTGCTGACATAGTCTGGTGGTACAATAGCATTGCAGTATATTGTTTCACTGCAGGTTTATTCATAATTTCTTGTTACTTGTATATAGCAGCCAAGTTCAAGCCTTGAGCATAGTATACTGAACCGCATCATATTGGCACATATCAATCACGCAAACTGAGCAGTGTTCCGCTTCACCAAACGGTTTCTAGTATGTAATACGGAACTTGTCCACCGCAAGCAGAGTCTCTTGTCAAATCCCATCGCATAATCTGAACAGCCCTCAAACAATCGCTTGGCAATCCGCCGAGTTGTCGATCCCAAATTGCTGTGGACACAAAGACTCATCGACATACCCTCTACAGATCATTGTAATTGGTCGATTGTTAGTTTGTAACGAAGTCTCAACTCAGAGACTGTGCCATGTATCAAAGATTGTAGCCGTCAGTGAGCGTAAATTCTCGAGACTTCTATTAAGTAGCAGACCACCTATCACATTGCGAGGCGCAAGGCAATAGAGAAATATCATAATCATCGTCATTCAGATCCGGAAAACCATATTTAAACTACTTCAAATGTAAAACTGTAGAATGCTTGAAGCCCTAACGTTGAGCATGAGCTATCTTGAAATCCGTTACTACAACGCGCACAGAAAGAAATTGAAACGACAAATTGAACACTATAAAGAGGTCAGATGCAGAAAAAGATAGGGGAGTCAATCTAAACCAAAACCCAAACAGCAAATAGTCAAGCTAAATCGACGGGAGTCCATAATAAAACCGATTGCGTCCGATCGTTCAGACCTTGTTTGACAGATATTATGACCTTTTCGATGGTCCGACAATCTAGGCATCGACTTTCTCGACAACTCTACCTGACTGTTCAACGACAACTTTGTCAACTTTGAGAGATGCCTTGACAGGATTAGGTTGATTATAAACCCAGTCAAGTTGCTCGATAGTTCGACCTTGGGATTCGACACTATGGCAGATTCATATCAGTGTAGGTTCCTTGTATAATTTAGGGCGGTCGACTTACCAGAAGAAGTACCATAAAATGGATTCGACGACATCCCAACCGACAAAGATATAGATATACTTGTACCTGCAACCGGAGATTAGCGAAATAGCTTTGTGGTACTCGCAAAACTTACTTAATATTGTTTAGGGCGATTGGTCCAGCGAACTGGTTGATAAAACCGATGGCGTTAACGATAACTCCTGAAGCGGCTAAACCTTTCGCTCTCATATTGGTGTCTAGCGCTTCAGCGGGTATAACCCCTTGAAGTGGGGTATAGGTGAAAGAGAAGATGATGTTGAACAAAAAATACGCAGCGAGAGCTCCTTGGCCAACACTTTTGGTGATGTTGACTCCTTGTGAATCGAGCTTTGCAGAGAGACCAGAGTTGATAGCAAGGGTAACAGCACAAACTACAAAACTAACGTCAGCATATGGCCTAATCAGAGCTCGTCTTGAGAACTTACTGAAGGTACCGATGATTAAGACAGGTCTTCTATTCATTCGATCGGTGAGAGAGACAGCAGTAAGAGCGCCCACAGCCGAAACTACAGAGTTGAGCAAGTTGTAACCGAGTTGTTGAGGTACACTGGTAATACCAAGATTTTTGTAGATGATGGTATTGAAGTAACCTGTAATTTCTGTCAGCCTCAGGACTTCTTAAATTAGTTTAAATCTCTGTATCTCACCTAATCCATTTCCTGAGAATTGACCAAAAATACTGATCATCAAAACTTGAGCCATTCTCCAACGACCGTTGTGAGAAGCGAAAAGAGGTCGATCTTTTGGGCAATTTAGTATCAGTTTTTCAGAACTTGACAGGATAGCCGGACAACTCACAATCCCACCAAACTTTGTCGAGACCATCTTGTCGAATGTTTTCTCTCATCTCTTGAATCTCTAAAGCAACGAGCTTAGAGTTGACGTCATCTGCACCATGGTATTTGATTAAGAAATCGACAGCTTCGTCCTCTCGACCATTTGCCATCAAATATCTCGGAGATTCGGGGATAAACCAGATACTGGTCATAACGATCACACAAGCGAAAGCTTGTAAGATTAAAGGTAATTGCCAAGAAAGGTTTGAATTGATGTTATTGCAACCATAGGTTACTGCGGCAGCGGGTATTGATCCACCAAACCACCCACAATTGTAAAATCCTGTGTGAGATCATTCAGTAAGCCATAGTAACGGAAGCAGAATCTGTGAGCAGATACTTACCAGTGCATCGACCTCGCCAATGGGGTGGAGCGATTTCGATGGAGTACGCAGGAGCAGCAACTGTCATGATTGCGATACCCAAACCAAGAACAAAACGAGCCACGACAAATTGTGCCACTTGTTTTGAAGTAGCAGCGATGACCATTCCGATGATGATGACACAACTTCCAGCGAACATAGCTTTCCTTCTACCAAATTTGTCCGAGATGACTGCAGCGAAGGGAGCTCCTACCATCGCGCCTCTACGACAACACAATACATAAAAATCAGCATTTATCAACTACTCCTGGTTGTGCAATAGCAAACTCACACAGTGTATAAGGAGAAAATTACGGAAACAGTGGTTGGTGAATCGTTTGTATGGAACGTGTTCTCGAAGTGGGGCATCGCAAGTACAGCAGTCATGAGTGACCCTACGGAGTATCAACTCGTAAGAAAGCAACCAAACAACAGACGTTAATTGTGACTTACCGTCGTAACCATTTGCACATGCGCAACAGAAAGCGATGAAGACCGAGACTACAAATGCTACATCAGCACACAGGTTCAGAATCGATGAAGTACGGGCAGCTTACAGTATAGATGGATTGAACGTTTACTCCACTTAGGGATATACGATTCATGGATGGCAGCGTAAAGTTCAGCCTGCGGGTATCAAGATCGGTATCCGGGTCAGCATTAGCAAAGCCATGTATATCCTACAGGACTTGACTAACGTTTCTGACATCCTTGACTTGAGATCCAGGTTCAATAGTTGCTTTATCGATATGCGGTATAGTTTCAATGTGATTAATCGACTTGATATCCTTTTCCCCATTCGAGGTCACTTGGTGGAGGGACATGGTGTTTCGAAGTATTTCAGGTCCGTTCCTACTGTTGTATGAGTTAAACTCGTTCGAATCGAGGATTGTCTTGAAGGGTTGTCTGAAATTTCAAAGGTGGATATCGATCTTATCACAAGTTCTTATATGTTGAGACATGATCTCTGAAGCGGACATTCCTTACCAAAATCAGAATAAATGACCGATTGGTATGGGCCGTTATAATATCCCATGTCACCTAAAAATATCCCATTAAACGCGTTGAACCGCTTGTAAATAAAGATCCGACAATCCGTACTGCGAGTACATCTCATCTTGGCATGTACGTTTCACATGTTATGTTGCTGGAGATTGTTCTGAGCCATACATCATGTGATCGGGTGCATTGAAATATAATGTGTTACAAGAAGAACGTAGAGTAATAAGTCAAAGAAGTAAAAGAGACGGTTCGGCCATTTAATCGAATGAAATGTGGGTAATTTAATTGTGTCATCTGGTAAAATAATTAGCCAGAAAGGTACATGAACGTGTAACATCAAGATAAAATAGCCGGTTATTGTCAAATACACCACCACAAGTAACTTAGATTCTCTATTATCTTATCACACCAGATGTGTATTCATGTAAGTGCTACCACGAGTATGATGACCTCCGTCAAGTATTGGTGATATCTCACAACTCAGATAACAATTTTATTGCTTTACTTGCTCTCTTTCTCCAACCTATTACGAGTTATCACTTGCACCATGTCAGATTTCCATTCGTTAGCCTCAACAGCCCTGAAAGATGCTTGGGTTTTCAGTCAAGTACCCTCTGAGCATTTGTCAGACGTTGAAAGACAGTGGCATCCTTGTTCCATACCTACTTCAGTACATGTGGAACTCAAGAAGCTGGGTGTAATACCTGATCTATACAAAGACCTAAATGAGTGGAAAGTACAATGTGCGTTCATGTTATATCATGAATACGGACTTCACCAACACGCTTAGCTGATGTTAATCTTTGCAGGGATCCAAGAAGCAGATTGGACGTTTAAGACCGAATTCAATGTCGATAAAAGTCGCTTGAATAGTAAACATCTCGACTTGCTCTTTGCTGGTTTAGATACATATTGTACGATCACACTGGTGAGTGATCTCGGCTATTTAACCGACATACGAAATACAATATCGAGGAAATAATTCCGTTCATCCCATAGAACGGTCATGACATAGCTACTGTAGAAAATATGTTTGTGTCACACCGTATCGATGTAAAGAATTTAGTGAAAGAATCCGGTAATCGACTTGAGTTACACTTCAAGAGCCCTTGGCATCAAGCTCGTCAAGCTGAAGAAAGCAATGGTGGTCCAATGCCCCTTTGTGATTAATTTTTGATCTTTGCAGTGTCGCATAATATTCGCTGACTAAAGGATAGGGAATGGTGCATCAAATCGACTCTACTCTCGCAAAGCACAATATGGATGGGGTAAGTCATATGATCTATTCTTGATATATATCGCTGACTAGACATGCTACATAGGCTGGGACTGGGTAAGTCATGGAGCTCTCTGTCCTTTTGATTTGAATTCATGTTTCTCAATGCTAATTCACTTTGCAGGGACCAGTAATGATGACCGTAGGGCCATGGAAAGATATTCAGCTTGAAACATATGATGCAAGACTTGAGGATATCCGCATTGAGACCACTTTGACTGGCGAGAATTACAGGATCGCTTCTCTACAAGCTAAAGTTACTGTTTCTACAGATCCTGATGACAGATATCATGTTGATCTCGCTCTAAAAGATGCAGATGGAGGAGTTATTCGATCTACCGAGAATCATCCGGCCGCTCAGTCTCTGCATTGGAACTTACAAGATGAAGTGGAAGCATGGTTCCCCAGAGGATATGGTAATCAGACACTATATAGCTTAGATGTGCAATTGAAGGATAAAGTAAGTCACGTCACGAGGTACCGAGACATGGACTAATTACCTTTGTGTATAGCACGGGACTATCCTTGATAGACAATCTAAACGAGTAGCTTTCCGATCTGCGAAGATCATACAAGAACCTTTGGAAGGACAAGACGGAACCAGCTTTGTTTTCGAGATTAACGGAATACGGATTTTTTGCGGAGGAAGTAATTGGATTCCAGCAGACTCTTTCCTGACAGATATTCAGCCAGAACGTTATCGCGCTTGGGTTGATCTACTAGTAAGTGATCATTCAGTTTTTGATTGGAAGACGATAAATTAACACATATATATAGGTCACCGGCAACCAGAATATGCTGAGAGTATGGGGTGGAGGTGTGTATGAAGCAGAAGAGCTCTACAAGTGAGTAGCCATCTCCTGACCTGAGTGTTTCAACTTGCTAAAAGCCATCGTAGCGCGTGTGATGAACGAGGTATACTAGTTTGGCAGGATTTTATGTTCGGATGCGGCTTGGTAAGTGAATACATGAAGTTCTCAGCTGATTATGCAGTACCCGTCATATCCTCAACTGAACGAAAGCATCAAGCAAGAGGCAGAGCAAGCGGTGATTCGATTGCGAGATCATCCTTCTGTGGTGATCTTTGCTGGTAACAACGAAGATTACGCACTTGCGGAATCTATCGGTGTGATGGATTACAATGACAATTCTGGTGATTACATGAAATCCAAGTTCCCGGCGTATGTTATCCATTCATCATTAATCAAGCGTTGAGTTTCGACTAACGATCTATGTGTCGATCTTCTGGTAGCCGCCATATTTACGAAATTCTGCTTCCAGAAGTTGTAAATCGTCTGTCTACCATATTTTACCATCGAAGTAGTCCATATGGAGGGAAGGATTCAGGCGATAAGACCGTTGGTGATATTCACCAGTGGAACGTTTGGCATGGAACTCAAGAGCCTTGGTCCAATTGGGATAAATTAGCAGGTCGTTTTGTCTCGTGAGTAGCCGACAAACAGTAATGGTTTCTGTACCTCTGACAAAATTCCATTCCAGTGAGTTTGGAATGCAAGGTTATCCGGACAGACAAACTGTCGATCAATGGAGTGATGATAAGACTCAGCTCTTTCCGCAATCTAGAATTTCAGTTAATCATAATAAAGCTGTAAGTAGAATACAATACAGTATCTTCCGATAGGCAAAGTTAATCGTTATCGGTAGGATGGGTTCGAACGTCGACTTGAGTTGTATCTCATGGAAAACTTTCGACATGGTTTCGATATGCCAAGCTATATCTACTACACCCAAATGATTCAGGCTGAATGCTTAGCTGCCGCTTACAGACTGTGGCGACGCAACTTCAAAGGTCGCGGTAAAGAGTACACTTCCGGAGCTTTGGTTTGGCAGATCAATGATTGCTGGCCCTGCGTATCTTGGGCTATCGCGGATTACTATCTAAGACCGAAGTGAGTAATAAGAATACTTCTATTGATTTTCGCTGAAATGTTCTCCAGACCCGCTTTCTTCACAATCGCAAGGGAATTAGAGAAATACACTGTCGGAGTAGGTCCATCTTGTAATCGCACAATGGCTTCAGTATAAGCTGATCACAGGTATAGATCGTGCGTAAAAGTGCGAAAACATTCGCAAACAAAATTTCTTCCGCTCTCTTCGAGATCAAAGAAGAGGTAAGTCATTTGTAACTACAGTAAAGAATCAGAAGTAATCGCTAATTCTCACTCGAAGATCGAGATTTGGGGCTGCAATTCCACACTGCAACCAGTTGATGCCACTATAGAGCTTGTAACTTTCAACTTAGAAACTGATCATCGGGACAAACATGTATTCGAAGTTCAGCTCCAGTCTAATGCGTCAACCGAAATTTGGTCAGGTACAGTACCAGGTCAAGCTGCTAGAACCGACGATTCCCAAATCGCTGAGCCTATAATTGTTCAAGCGAGATTATACCTTTCCAACAAGAAAGATACGGTTGTAGCTCGAGCTTCAAGCTGGCCCGAGCCTTACAAGTATCTCAGATTCCCCAATCCTGGTTTAAGGATTACGGTTGATAATGAACAAGTTAGAATATCCTGCAAAAAGCCAGTAAAGGGATTAGTCTTAGATGTTGAAGGCGAAGAATGCTCATGGTCGGATCAAGCTTTAGATTTATTCCCAGGAGACGAACAGATTGTGCATGCTAAAGGGTTGAACAATAGAGCGGTAACATATAGATATGTCGGTGATCACGACATTTAGAAAGTATGCAAGTTGTGGGGTGAGATGATAGTGATACCCCTGGGACGAAAGGAAATTCCTTCTCATTCCTGCGTTTCAATACACACTCATGTGCGATTCAAAGTGCTATAGCCCCTTCTCCTCCTTTATAGTTGTAGTCTCATCAAAGGTGATACTCGATCAAATCTAATGCATTTACTCTTGTTACAGGTGGCTGAAACCGTTTGCTCGGTAAAAAGAGAGTTGAAGCAACAGGTTGCGAAGATCACAACTTTCTTTTCATGCCCTTCCTTTAGAATAGTCCCTCAGTGAAAGTCTACGAGTCGCTCATGACACTGAAAAAGCGAAGGTTACATATCGGTTGAGATAAATAAGCTGAATTGCTAGCCTAACTATACGACGATACTTTCTGAGTGATTCATATATTCTATTAAAGTCTTACATCGACACATACCTACATCTCTCCAAGTCTCTTACAACGATACATATGCACATTATGTTATCCAAATTCAAGAACCTGAAATACGCTCAGCTTCGAGGTTTCAAGGACGGTGCTAAGTGGCGGCAATCCAAGCCATCCATCAATTTCTCAAAGCCAAATATCGACATTAGAAGTCAAATAACCTCAAGGCTGAAGAGCACATCTCAAAATTACAAGTATCTAGGCTTAGGCTTAGGTATGGTAGTCGCTGGAGGAGTTGCATACTATTCGTTATCAAAAGGAAAATTCAAAGATACCACTTTATTCAGTGGAGCTCCAGCTAAAATCAGGACTATCCCAGCAGATGCAGTAGAATTGACTTATATACTTGATTCCGCTAATGATCCTTGGACAAAGAATTTTAAACATCTGATATTGAGTGAGGAAGAGGTAGAAACCAAATTACATGCAGCAGAAAGTAAAATAGCCGTTAACAGAATCAACAATCCTGTTAAAGGTTGGGATGCAAGTTGTTTACCTTCTGTTGATTTAGGTGAAGATAGATTTACAGCAGATGTAGTATCAAAAGAAGACCTGAAGAATTTAGGTAAAAATGATGACAAATTCTTTTGGTTAGATTGGTGGAATGTAAGAACTAAATTGCATCCTAAAAAAGAAGGAAATGAGATTCTTCAAGGTGACGGTACAGATGATTTACTGATGTTCAGTGTGTTAGATGGTCATGGTGGGCCAGGTGCTTCTAACTTGTTAAAGAAAACCTTGCATGGTTGTCTTGCTTGGAATGCAGCAAGGTTTTTGTTTGATGGCTTGAGACCTGGTCAAAATTGGGAAAGTGATAATATGCAACCAAAACTAGAAAAAGGTATCAAGTTCATTGATCAGTGGATGCCTGATTTCAATGGGAAAGATAATCCACAGACTTTTGCAGAAATGATTGCTTTGACGTAAGTCTTTCTTCAGAGGTGAAAAAGATTCTTGCTGCAGCTGAAGGAAACATTGTTTATACTGCAGTTTTCTAGCTGTTGATGCAGATTTAATCCAAACCACCCATCAAGCAATATTCAATCCTTTACTCCATCCTAAAAATAACAATTCAAACCTTCCACCTCACTCACCAACATTGCTAAATCTTGAAAATATATATGAAGTTGGTTCATGTGCCATAACAGCTATTATAGATGTATCCGCTGATAAGTTATATGTAGCCAATATTGGTGATACAAGAGCTGTAGCGGGATGGTGGAATCCTCACAAGGAAGAATGGAGATGTGATATCTTAACTGAAGATAGCACAGGTGAAAATCCTACAGAAGTTGCTAGAGTGATTAGTGAACATCCAGAAGATGAAAAGGAGAGTGCAATGCATAACAAAGGTTTTGGTGATACTCCAAGAGTTTTAGGTGGTCTTCAACCTACTAGAGCTTTTGGTGATAACTCTTATAAAATTGACCATGAAGAGTACAAAGAGTGAGTTTGCTGCTGATCTTTGAGTTTATTTGTCAAATGCTATCAAGCTTATCCGTTCTGACGTCAATGAAATTGCTCTTTTGGTAGAATTGAAAGAGCTTTGTTGCAGAGAGAACCTGGAAAGAAGTGGATTTGGTCAGAAGAATGCCCAAATAAAACACCACCATATATAACAGCTAAACCTGAAGTGATTGTCAGAGATATTCACCCTAATTCAGGGGAACAATTGAGATTTGTTGTACTTGCTACTGATGGCTGTAAGTAGTTCCAGTGTATCTGATGCTTGGAGGATAGCTGACAATATGGTAAAGTATGGGACAGACTGTCTTCTGAAGATGCTCCTCATCTACTTGCTGGTCATCATACTCATCATAAATATGAGGACATCCCAAAGACAGAGGTGATGGCAAACTGTCCACATGCACCTTCTCTTCCTCAAGGTATTCACCCATATCCAAAAGAGGATTTAAGTGTGGAAGGGAAATGGGTGTTTGAGGATGAAAACTCTGCAACACACTTGATCAGAAATGCATATGGTGGTGATGATAGGGAATTGAGAAGACAATTCTTGAGTATGAAGAGTCCTGGGGCAAGAAGTATTAGGGATGATACTACAGCAATGTAAGTTAAATGTATGATGATCAGGAACTATTCAGCTGACCCTTGTTTATGCAGGGTCATCTGGTTTCATGATGTAATTGGTGAAACAGCAAGGCATGAAGAAGATGCCAGAGCGGATACCATTTCTACCTGATACAAGCACTATTACCTTAGTACCATGATGCATAATTTGTCTACTTTGGCATCACACTGGATTGCCAAGAAATGTTACAATTCGTTCTGGATCAACCTGTTAGATACAAGACGAATGGAAAGTAATAGTTTACCAGCTTGAGTATCACTCGTGGGATCTGTGATATGGTTGGACAGTAATAAGCAACTCAGATGGATCCGATGAGTTGTGGTGATGAGTACAGATTAGGTTGATATGAAATGTTTGACAAGGTCTTAAGGAGTAATAGTTTCATTGAGTATTCCAGTGTTTAAGTCCAAAGATATGGAATGCTGCGTGACTATGGATAGGTAATTATTGGTATTCAACTATTGCTAAGTAACTATTGATATTTAACTATTGATATTTTGATCCATCAGAAGAAGTGGATTTTGTCATGTCGGCCACCACCGGTAACCTCCATGACGCGCGTTCGACAATTACGTAACCTCAACACTCGGTCAACTTCATTTAGATTATCATTCAACAGCGAAGGCTATCCTTCCCACTTAACGGATATCCCTCGCAATTGGTAGATATCCTTCGTATACTACGGATATCCTTGGTTGGTTCAACTTCTACATCGTCCAACATTGGAAGTCACTTCGAGAACATTAGAGCAGGACGTGATGGACTTTATATATATCATTATTCTTAGAATTCATAACTCTTTCCTTTCCTTATGAATTCTCTATTGTTGTCTCTCTACTATAACTATTGAACACAGAATCGATAATCGCAATAGCTCAGCTCACCATACTGCTACAACGCCAATTGTCCTAGTTTGGTCTTCGAACGCTGAGTATCTCATTCCCTTTTCAAGGAAATCCTTCAGTGCAACGGATTTTCCTTCATATTTCAAGGAATTCCCTCATTCGCGAACGATATCCTTCCTATCGTCGGATATCCTTCGGTCTAAGCCAATTCCCCCATCGTAATACTGGTTACGCTGTATGAATTGGGCCTTCTAGCTGAGGTATCGCTTGATCATCGTGACAGATTTTAGTCCTCCTGAAAGGGGGTATTTATACCTTTCAGGAGGTCAGATTTGTCACCCAAAATGATCACCTGATCTACACTAAGAACAACTTCTCAGAGCGCACCTCTGAGAGATTACTTCTCAGGATATGTCTCAGAGGCATCTCTCAGATGCCTCTGAGAGATACGTCTTAGAATCAATTCTTAGAAGCAGCTCTTGGAATTTGACGTGATATACAAAATATGAATTAGTTATAATTACTATGTAAAACGATCCGGTTCATAACAACAAATGCTGCAACTTATATTTGTACCTTGATAGTATAATCCCTGAACTGCTTGCGTTTGCATCGGTCCGAATACATGGGGCTCCCAAAGCTTTTCTTTCACGTTCAATCAACGTCCGCGTCTGTTTCTTCCTCTGGAGATCTGTTTGTTAAGCATTTCTTTCGGGCTATATGTAATATTACCAGATTATCTGGCTAGTCACCAGAATCCAAAGGACTCTGTAATGAAACAGAGCTCATGACTGACTTGAGATGAATATCGAAAGTTGGGAAGAAATGATGGTTATACAGCCAAATGTATCCAAGGGGGCGACGTGACTGAATTTAAGCGGAGAAGGAGAGATAGGGTAATTTAAGCCTTTTAAACCCATTTTTTCATTACTCGTTTCGTACTTTTCCTTTAAACACAGCTTATTCGCATCTTTCATCTTTTTCATCATTTCAATCTTTCTCAAATATCTATCATCAACGCGTTGCTATTATCTGTATATCATTGTATACAATATCTTCTACTATATGGATAAACACGAATCTGGTAGACTACCAACCTAGACTTTGCATATACGGCCAGGTGCCAAGATCCGCGCAACCAACCCCAGAAAAGGGTAACAAGTAATTAACGATTAAACAACTGTTCTGATCACGGGACCGGTATCCCTCCTTCAGCAAGTCAATCGTAAAAACAAGCCTACAATTCAGTCGCTTCTCTTACTATCACTTCCTCCAGCTTGATTCTGTTAGCTATATATTTGGTGGATATTCGAAGTCAACACAACCTTCATATCGACCTCTACAGCTGTCATCATCGAAAGCGGAACAACATAGCGGGCTTGGTGGAAATCGTAGACAAGCGGAACGTCGACTCGCTCATACAAATAGCCAACAACAACAACGTCAAATATAGATCATCGTGTACCATGGAAAAGCTGTGTTGAAATTAAACAGAAAGTGTGAATGTGAGTTTCTCTGTCTCGACTTTGAAGGTTGTATCCAATCTTTGATATGCTTGTCTTCTGGATAAAACGTAATATCAGATGCGGAATTACGAATCTGACTAACCTTGTCTGATACCCATCAACTTACCTCAATCCTTTCTGCGATTTTCTTTCACAACTCTCCTCTCAATATTCTTTCATTTTTATTTTCAATCTTCTCTGTCCCATTTGACCATCGCAATTGACGCTTTGATACACTTATACACAGCTTAATTGAATATCAATATCACGCGCCATGGATCCGTTCCTGATGGGCGATCAACCCATTGCTGGTCCATCTTTAAAACCATTCATCTCTCCTTCACCTTTTGTAACGCCCTTGCCATGTACATTAGACTCGGCGTGTCCCTTCCTTTATACCACACCAACCATAACTCAAACACGGCGAGCAACAAACACTTTCAGACCCGGTAAATTAGATCAAATACCAGATGTGATGTATCGGAGGGGATTTAGAAGACAGGATAGTGGAGAAGCAACTAGCACAACCTCAACCGCATCGTTGTCGGACTTATTCAGCGGACCAACAGCCAATGGAACATCCACGACAACTCAACGTCCACTATTTACTGGACCAGCACCATCAGCGACATCCGAAACGTCATCAACGTCTACCTCTTTCGATAACTCTGGCTCCTATAACACCTCTGACCCTTCCGCCTATGGCATGTCATCGACAACCTCAGCCACTGTTTCTCGCTCAACGACTTTCACATCACTTTGGTCATATACCCCTTCTCGTGTAAAAACGTACACTGCATCCGTTGCTCAGCCATCACAAACCGCATTTGTACCAGGGGTTTTGCTGAACTTGACTTTGGCAGGTGATAGTGATACCGAAGCTGTTTACAGCGTGAATGTAGCCTTAGGTCATAATGCGAATGCCAGAAGAAAAAGAGGGCTACAGAGGAGAAGGCCACCTGCATGGAATGGAGTGGATGTGCAAATGGTTCAATTGCAGGTTGATTTAGGATCTTCAGATATGGTACGTGGTACTTCCGCATTTTTACAAACCGTTATACCCACTAATCCTTACGATGTAGTGGGTGGCAAGCACAGATTGTACTTCAACATACTGTCAATCTGCTCCTTCCTTGTTCGATATATCGCAGTCTCTCGATTCTGGTGTGCCAGCAGATATAACTTATCAATCTGGATCTGTAAATGGAGAAATATATTGGGAGGAGATCAGTGTGGGAGATTTTGGAATCGGATATCAAGCTTTCATTGCAGCTGTGGATGTGACAAATGAGGATCTACAATCCGGGGAATTTAGTGGTGTATTGGGTTTAGCATGTAAGTTAAGGAATATTCCGTTTGTTCATGCACTGTATGGACTGACGAAACGGCCCTCTCAGTACCGGCGAGTTCGACTATTTTGAATACAATAGGAGGTACAACTGGATCTAATCCCGATGGAGCTACCTTTCTCGACAATCTATTCGGTGCGGGATCGTCAGCACCAACCGAAAGGTTATTCTCCCTAGCCTTAGAACGAAGGGAGGATGTTCGAACCATTTCATCATTCGGTATTGGTACTGTTAATCAAAACTTTTGCCCTTCACCCTGCGAACCACCCTATATTCCCATTATATCTCAACCTCAGCTCGGTTTAACCGGTTATTTACACTGGAGGATTCCACTTCAAGGTTTATCGGTCACTACATGGAGTGATGCAGAACATGGACAAGGGCCAACTACATTGAATGTCACTCTTGGACCAAGTCAAGTCTATCCTGCTAAGAGCATGCCCTTGGCTGTTTTAGACTCGGGAGGTGTGCAAATCTTGACAGGGTACAGACAGTATGCCGATCAGATATATAATGCGATGGGCATCTCAATGAGTTCGGATGGCTTCTGTGAGTTGACATTCTCCTTTCATCAGTGTTTATTGCATAGCTGACAGTGTAAATAGATCGCATGCCTTGTACGCAACAACTTGCTGTTACCTTCAACATCGCTGGCCAAAACATCCCTGTACATCCCCTAGACATGACCTACCCTGATCCCGAAGATGCTAGTCAGAAGCAATGCATTGGTATGATTCAGTACTCAAGCAATCTTGGTGATTCTGGTGATTTGTGAGTTATTTCTGGTTTGTCCGTTGATGCTTGAGTTGACATACTTCTTGTAGCATTCTCGGAAGCGCTTTCATGAAGAACGTTTATAGTATCTTCCAATATCCCGACACCAACAAGCAGAAAACATGGCAACCCACTGTTGGTCTTATACCATTGACGAACGCCTCTGTCGCATCTCAAGACTTTTATGCAGTACGAGTACAACGTCAATCCCTCTCTTCCGTTTCTTCCAATCAACAAGCAAGTACCGGGGGCCATTCACCAACCAACCCAGGCTCTCAGCCTTCCCAAGCTGCCGCTGAGAAAAAAGTCGTCAACACCACCGTTATTGCTGTCGTCAGTGTTATTGGATTCTTTGTATTAGCTGCTGCAGCGTTCTGTGCATGGTGGTTTTGGCTCAGACGAAAATTCGGCGCAAGTGGCGTAGTAGACTACAAAAGCGCTCCTGAAAGACCTAGAGTTGATGACTATAAGAGTGATGGCAGTTTCACCTCATTACGAACAAAGAAGCATACTTCCACTCAAAGACAGAAATCAATGGTAGAAGGATTTTCGGGGACAGATTATGAGGCTGATTCATGGATGTCAACAACTGAAGGGAATGATTCGATTAGATTAGGATATCTACCGGAAGTGGCTGAAGAAGATGATGATGCTCGAAGAACCAGAGCACCGGATAAGAGGTCTTCTAGAGGTTCGACAGTGGGTGCAGATGGCACAGATACGGAAGATTATCAATTGATCGACATGAGTGATCCTCTATCGCCTGGCCGCACAAGAACACGATCACCGCCTCCGCCTCTTCAAGCTGGTCACCAACGTATAGACTCAGTAGACACGGAAATGCCTTATTCAGCAAATTCGGAAAATATTCCACTTACAACCGCACCTGTGCCATATTCACCCCCAGCTGTATCCAATCCCCAGAACAGTAGGAAAACTTCGATGTCAATGTCTGGTCCTTTCCCCTCAGCTCCGCCCAAAAATCATATGTCAGGTCCGTTCCCTTCACCTGGTGCCAATAGGCAATCCGTCAGACCCGATATCTCCCCAATGTATGATATTCGAGTCAGTGATTATTTTGCTGTTCCTCCTGTTACCACTAGAGGTAGAGATCATCGAAGAGGCTCCAGCTCAGTAAGTGAAGGTAGAAGAGAAAGTAATGGTAGAAGGAAATCAAGTCCTTCTAGAGGTCCGTCCGGCATAGATGAAGCTGTTCGGGAAGAAGATAGGTGAGACATGGATGTGTAAGAGACTGGATTTATAAAAGACGAGGGGAGGGGAATGGTCCAGAAGGGACAAATGAAAAGGACATTTATTCATGTATTGTAGCTATTAAATCAACTGAACTGCTCATGTATGCAACACCATGTCTTATGTACCTGTCTTAATATGATATACTGCACACTAAGTCCACATTGTTTCGCACCGACTGTCGTTTCACGCTAATAATTGTGCAACTCGTCTGTTTGTCCTACAAAAAAGTATGAAAATAGATGAGTTAATACGGCATCCTTAAGGGTAAAAAGTAAAACAAGTGGGTCCCCGAATGATTATGATCTAATTTCAAACTTCGATAATTTGTAACTTGAGTTTCTTCGATAAATACGCGAAAGCGATCTTGTCTGTTCATCTTCTTGTTTGATATATCATATACATCGTTACATCTCATAAAGCATCGTTTGTACCTGTCTAATCTCGCCCATTGTTTTCTTGACGCGACACCCATAGGAATTACGGGATATATGGACCAGAGCTATCTTGATTGACCTCTCATCCTGGACAACTGGGACAATAGTTCATAGACAGGCCAATCAAGAAATGCTGTTATCTGTTCTACTGCTGGCTCTCACTCCATTAGTACATAGTCTAACAACGTCACAATTACGTTCAAGATCAATATATCAAGTTTTGACAGATAGATTTGCTCGTTCGGATGATTTGATAACACAATGCGATCCTGCAGATAAGAAACACTGTGGTGGAAGTTGGAAAGGTATAGAGAGGAAGTTAGATTATATAAAAGGAATGGGCTTTGATACTAGTGAGATATAGACGTACTATTCCTGATAAATCAACTTCTCGAGCTTCACTCATTGATTGGTAAAACTTGCACATAGTATGGATATCGCCTGTTGTTGCCAATATAGATGGGTTTTATGGACATGAAGCATATCATGGTGAGTTTCGGTTAAATTGCGGTGCCGTGCATACTAAATTGCGGTGCCGTACATACTAATTCTATGAGCAGGATATTGGACATCTAACATTTTCGGTATATTAAATTATTGCTAAACTGTGCTTAAACTGTAGGCTGATCATTCTATTCTCAGAGCTGAACAAACACTTCGGAACGCCTGAAGATCTGATAGATTTGAGCGCGGCTATACATGCTAGAGGAATGTATCTAATGGTCGACGTTGTAAGTGGGATCTCAGTTTGGTCACAAGTTAGACGATGTATTCATGAATTTAGAGGACTAATTTTCTTACTGCAAAGGTTGCGAACCATGTTGGTGTAGAATCGCTAGATACATTCTTGCCCTCAGCAAGATATGGACCTTTTAACTCTCCGGCCGATTTTCACCCTTATTGTGTACCGAATTGGGAAGATCAATGGGATGTGGAAAATTGTATGTATCCTTCTATCTTTTTTTATCAGTACTTCGCTCTCAGCAAACTGAATACCTCAATAGGTTGGCTATCCGAGAATATGCCTGATCTCAACACCGAATCACCTCATGTTATTGCTTCATTGCACAGTTGGATACAGGATTTGGTCAAAGTTTTCCATATAGATGCTATAAGGGTAGATACTGTCAAACATGTTAGGAAAGATTTTTGGCCGGGATTTGTGAAAGCTGCAGGCGTAGTAGCCATGGGAGAGGTGCTGCATGGAGGTAAGCGTTAGCACGTGCCGGTTTATACATAGGCTGAAGTTCACAATGTATAGATCCGGCATACCTTGCGCCATATCAGAGATCAAGTATGACTAGTATACTGGATTTCGCGTCATTCTTCCATATCAGGTAAGCTTTCTCGCGATGTTTATGGAACCTATGTAAGCTGATAAATGCATGCGCTATTTTAGAAGAGCTTTCGAGGTTTCCCAAAATCCAGCAGGAGTTGTGGCTGAGCTGGTAGATATGGTTAACAGGATTCATAGACTGTTCCCAGATCCAACCACTCTGGGCTCGTTCCTAGAGTAAGTCCATTACTCACGTGTATGGAAGATTGACGATTTTGCGATGCAGTAATCATGACTTTCCTCGGTTCGCTGGACTGACTAACGATCCTTCAGTAAGTTGGCGGGGTAACACCGACTTTCTTCTTGGTGGAAAGTATTTGACTAATCCTGGTTCAATCTTGTCTGAAAGTTGATCAAGAACGCTGCTGTGTACCCATTCATCAACGACGGAGTACCAATGTTTTATATGGGAGGCGAACACGTGAGTCATACTAAAGTAAATCTGAGATAGGTCGAGACTGATCAAGCTTATCACTCACGTATAGGGCCTACGCGGAGGAGCAGATCCACTGAACCGTGAAGCGATGTGGTTATATGGCTATTCTGAAATGACGGTAAGTAGTAACACCATCAATCTGGTATTATTCACTGTGCTGACCTTGAAGTTGCAGGTAACATACGGTGTCATTAAGGCTCTCAATGCCGCTCGGCGATCAGCATCCGCATCTCATCCCGAATTTTTGACAACCCTGATGAAACCTTATCAGATGGGGAATCACACCATTGCTTTATCCAAGCCACCGTTATTGTCAGTATTAACGAATTACGGTATCTCGATGCCAGCTGTTGGGATTCATTTATCCCCTTCGCAAACTGGATTTAAACCCTTACTACCAATCATAGATGTCTTATCGGGACAGATATTTTCGACAGACCCCAAGGGAGGATTGACAGTCTCTTTGGTCCATGGTGAACCCAGGGTGTTTTTACCTTTGACTGTTCACAGAGGATTGGCAGGGAAAGAATTATGGGCGACTGTACCTCAACCTAAGCTGGATATCAACCAAGCCACATCTTTTAGATTACCTTCACCCGGAAGTCCAGGTAGTCCGTCTGGTCATAGGCTGAGACCTAGCTTAAGTGGTTTGATGGGCTGGTGGTCGAGTAGCAGAGGTAAATTAGGTGAATTGTAATAATAGGTCATCGGATCAATTGGGTTCAAGGACTTTGTTAAGTAGAAACTGTGCTGTACAACACATATCGTACTCTTAGTAAGAATGGAAATAATGTAGCTCTAGCATATCCTGTGAGCATCAATATTGAGAAATATGGCTCCTATCCGCCAAAACACCACCCTTCTCGATGATACGCCTGGATACCTTCGAATTCGAGCAGCTTCGACGACACGCCACTGCCTTTTTCCGCTCGATAGTATTGAACGAAAGCTGCCAGTACACGTCTACGATGGACGGGTGACTTCTCAGCCAAGGTGCCCAATCGAGAAGGTGGATTTGAAATCACATAATTGTCAGCTTGTAAACAATGGAGGTTTGATGGTCAAATTGACGAGCTTGAATTCAGTTTCGCTGACGTTCTTCCATTGCACCTACCAAACTGCCCGTTCTGCTACGAAAGATCACCTTCGAACGGGATCACACTATAAGGCCGTGCGAATCGTATGCTCAAGGATTAGCTAGTAGAACGGGAATACGTGATAGACAGGCTGTATGATAACCTTTAGATCCGAACATATACGACAACTTTGATGGTAACAATCTAGACAGATACATCCAGTCGATTGACATAGAGTATTCGTACATGACACACTATCGATTACACTCATTTATAACACTCACATCGACTAATATTGATCAAACATGTGCACCACAGGAAGGGTAGTAACCTGTATTAAGCTTAATTCTACGTCCTGGCGCTACAACGATCCCCGTTTAAAAGCGTCTACGATTGTAGCAATCATCCACCATACAGTACAACCCATTTTCTCTACAGCATCACCCTTGATTGCTGTATGTGCAACGTTCCGCAACAGCAAGAGATCGTGCGGTGATACTGCTAAGTCAAAACAATAGCATTCATGTGGTTGCCGTATATGTATATTTGGAAAAATCACGCTGTTGACCTAACACAGTCTAACAGTTACCCATTTAGTTCTAGATCGTAGAACAACAGCATTTATAACCTCTAGGATAAGGTTCAATTGGATCGTCCGTATTCTCGACTGACCCCGCAACGAGACTGGCTTGTTGACTAGACCCTCTTGACATAGTCTTTATACTAGTCGAACCAGTCATCTTACTAAGTCTGGTTGCCAAAGCAGCCACGGAACCTGGACTTTCGGGATCCCGCGCAATGTCTTCTTTCCAAGCTTTCTCAGATTTGACATGAACCCCAAAAACTGTCAAAGAGTCAGGAGTATAATAGCTTGCAAGAGGGTTCATTGCATGACCAGTTATCGTCGCTTTGTCGGTATCTTTAATGACCAACTTGATGTCTTTATGGTGAGAATCGTTGGTCCATAAATCAGACAGTTTAATACCTGAATCATCCGAATCGTTAGTTAGACTAATTGAAGTTGGAACGCGATGACATTCCAATTCGGAATGTTTATCATGTGCTCTGAAACCGAAGAGGGTGGCATTACAATTAAGTTCTTGTGTAGTTTGTTCGATCCCGTTAGTGAAGGGTAATTCAATGATAGCATCTTCCAATTCTAAAGATTGTTTATTGACCTTGAGATTATTTGGTTCGGTTAATACTTTATATAGGTACAAAAGAGGTTTTTCTTCTCGCTCAATGAGATTTGTACCTTCTAAATCCGTCATATGGTCTTCTGCGAAGCTGTGGCAATAAAAAGTTTTGATACCATTCATATCTTGATATGTCAGTTTACATCTACTTTGAGTATGATCATATTCTCCAAGATAAGCTGTCGCGTGCTTTAAGGATATGAGTGAGGCAATTTCCATAGAGCCAGGTGGTTGAGTAGTAGTAGATTTGGACATCTTACGACAATCAGTAAAGTTTGTGTTGGATAATCAAACTAATTAAGATAAGATAAGAGCTAGACACGTATCCACCTAGCTTTATATACAGTAATCGCTGTTCATGTCAGGTAACTGCAGAATCGGTAAATGATGCAGATAGATAAGCGCTCCACAATACTCCAAGGGCTTCGCGAAAGACAAAGGCTTGGGAGAGTCAAAAAGGTTGATAGGCCCCAACGTCGACACTACTCAATGTGACTTCTTTTGTCATGTTCCTCCTAATGAATGACTTGACTTGATTTCTAAATAGATCATTAACGCATGTGGTCACAAACAGACATCAGCAGGGTAAGGATGATGGCCATCAAGCTCACCTTTATGCCTCGAAAGAAGACATAGCTCCTTCGCATGTATAGTCACACAACCAGGAGGCTTTCAAAAGTTATGTCATATGATATAATCATAGATGTGGCTACACACTGTACGTATTTGAATTGTACTGTATGGGATGAATCGTCACTTCTTAACTCTCAAGTATTATATTTCACTACCAGCAGCTACATGGACACATAACGTCTTATGGACTAACCTTACTCCCCACAACCCTTGATTTCATTACGTCAATGAATTATGTTACCTTAATGTTGGAATCCGCTTTCTTCGCACCGATGCCCCGAATTTCAGGGTGAAGTGACGTAAATCCCATACTGTCCAAGCAGGAGGAAGATATCAATGAAAGATTAACGTGCCCTCCACTTGATATGACTAGATGACCAAAGGTACAGAGCAGGCAAGGTGGACGGTGAGAAGAAGAGCCGAAAGGTCTTCCAAGATGATATAAAACTGCGAGAACGGACTGAACCGATAACCTTAAGCAGAAGATGGATGACATGGCAACATTGTCATACTTGATGTCATTTACATCATATGTAACACCAGTGATAACAACCTGATGAATTTCCTTCATATGATCCAACCATAACCATATGTATATATATGCGTCAGGAGAAACGATCGCTCTTTGAATTCACCACTATTTATATCAAGAATCACGATAGTACTATAAGACACACACACAAGATGTTAGCTTCACGACTATCAACCATCTTACGACCTCGACTTCGACTAGCTCCTCTAGCTGTACCTCGAGCATCGAATAAGTTCATCCTCACGAAGTACCCTGCATTCTCAACTAGTATTCAACGATATGACGATCAAGGCAGTGGAAGACCAAAAGCCGCGCATCCGACAAAGCATGAATCAAGACCCGTATCTTCAGGTGAACCTGTCGCTGAGAATGTAAAGGAAGATGAAAGTAAAAGAGCTGGTATTCCTGAAGAACCACAAGATGGTGCACCACCACGTGAGTAAAGTCAAATTCAAGACAGTAAGACATACATACTATCTTATCAAAGAATAGCATGATACTCTTGAGCTCACTTTACTGTTGATCTTTACGTTGGGAAACATTATATACTTACAATATAGGATCTTCATCTTCATCTTCATTTGAATCCGAACCCGACATTCCAGCCCCATTAGCAGGATTATCAGCTCAAGATTTATTCTCTTTGAAAGATCGTACGATATTAATTACAGGTGGTGGTAGGGGATTAGGATTAACGATTGCTCATGCATGTTTAGAATCAGGAGCAAGTGTTCGATGTATGGATTTATTACCTGAACCATCACAACCGCAATGGTCAAAAGCAGAGGATTTAGCAAAATCAAAAGGTTTAGAAATTAGTTATCATAAATTAGATGTAACAAATGAAACTCAAGTGAATGAATTATTCAAAGAATTATTTGAAATGAAACAACATAATGAAAAACAACCTATTAGAGGATTATTCACTTCAGCTGGTATTCAACTTATGTTACCTTCTTTAGAATTTTCTTCAGAAAAATTTCAAAAAGTTTTAAATGTTAATTTAACAGGAACTTTCTTATGCGCCAAAGCTTTTGCCAATCAATGGTTGGAAAAAAATCCTAAATCAGCTAATGATGGGTCCACCGGAGATAGTTTAAATGGTGCTTCAATAGCTATGACTGGAAGTATGTCTGCACATATAGCAAATTTAGGTATAACTTGCGCTCCTTATTCTGCAAGTAAAGCTGGCGTAAATCAACTAGCTAGAAATTTAGCTTTGGAATGGAGTCAAAAGGGTATCAGAGTTAATGTGAGTGGTACCGATCAAAAAGAAGACTATTTCACAATATAGGATTATCGTGCATCTCATGCTGACATCGAGGGAATGCTTGTTATCCGTATAGACCCTTTCTCCTGGTTATGTGAGTTGTAACACCCATTCCATATGTAGCATCCAATAATTGTGATAGCTTGCTAACGCATACCGTATCGCCATTCCTCTCGAATATAGATCCGAACAGCACTTACAGCAGCTTTATTGGACGAGAAACCAGAATTGGAAAAGATTTGGTTGCAAGGTTCTTTATTAGGTAGATTATCTACTCCAGATGAATTTAGAGGTGAGTTTATGTTGTGAAGTAATCAAGAGGAATATGAGCTTGAAACCGAGCAGTTTCATTACGTGTTATACTGATTATAACGGAATTCTGACTACCCGCCAAATAGGTCCAGTAATATACCTTCTTTCAGATGCCAGTTCATTCATGACAGGTTCAGATCTGTTAGTCGATGGTGGTCATTGTGCTACTTAGAAGAGCACACTTGTAAAATGTAGAAAACAAGGACTATTCATTTTCCTACCATCGATCCATGTAGGTATATATTAGAATAATTGGCGTTATCATCTGATAACGTCAACAAAAAAGAGGAAGATATAGCAGTAATCCCGTTATACTGTAGCTTGATTAGATTGCAATTTGTAATATTCAGAAACTTAAAGGTAATTGTAGCATATAAATGATAATTAGATTGCATAGATAAATAATCGCACACGAAAACTAAAAGTAATGAAAAATGCATATTAAATTAATCCAGTTTACCGTCGGACCTTGAAATCAAGAGGCGTATTCTGCTGTGACAATATCTTCGTCTTATGTTTCGAGGAAAAATTCAATTTCGTATATTCGTAAAGATTGCATAATATCATCAATTAATACTGGTTTATTATCTATTCAATATCAACATTCCCAAAAAAGAAAAAAAAAAACAGTATATAGTGAGGTGCATTGAAAAGCCTGTCATTCCATTCCTGTGATTCCAAGCGAAGCCCATTCGAGTCTAATATCTAGCTTTTAATGAATAAGTAGACTCATTCGATCATATCTATTCTATATCAGGTATCTCTTCTAAGCTCTCCTCGCCAATATTTATAGAATCTTCATCATCATTATGATCGTTAACACTTTCAACACTCTTTGATTCAATTCCATTATCATTTTTATGTGCTTTGGGATTGAGGTGGCTTTCAAAGGTCGATTCCGCTTCTTTACTATCTTGTTGATTAGTTTCCTTTGAGACTGTCTCATTCTGTCTTTCCTCTGATGCTTGATGTTGCTTTTGTAATTCAGCTTTGACGACATCAACCTCATGCTCCTTTTCATCATTGCTAGCCTGCCTGAAATGCCCATTTTCTTCGAGCGAGTTATTTGTATTTTCTTGAGCTGAATCACCAATCTTTCCTTCTTCTCTAGCTTTTTGACCTTGTTCAGTTAACGGACCTTCTGGTCTTTTCATATTTGCAGCTGCTAAACCAAGTCTACCAATTGGCGAAAAACCTACACTAGGAGTTTTAGGTAGATCCTTCTCGTCATCACCTTTTGATTCTGTACGTTTTTTCTCATTCTCGTTGTTGGTAGATTTTTGAGGTTTGACTCTGACTCTAGATGTAGATGTCGAAGATGCAGATGAGGATTTCGTTCGATTTTGGTTGATTGGTGTTCTAGTTGATGATGTTGAGGAGGATTGAGGTTTGGGTGCTTGTCCCGCTACAGTGACTTTTGAAGGTGTATTAGTTGATGATGAATTACTTGGATGTGTCTTTGATGGTGAATCATGATGTTGCATGCCTGCTGATCTAGCTCTAGATGCTGCTGTACCTTGTAATAGTCTACTTCCACCTGATGAAGATATTTTTGATGGTGTTGAGGATATATCTTTTGTATTTCCAGCTGGACTTGGACTTGTACTATCACCCCTTCCAATTGAAGATCTAGTCACAGAACCAGATGATTTACCTAAACTCAATGATTCTCTTTTGGTTGATTTGGTTGTCGAGTTGGGTGTTGTCGCTGAAGGTATTCTAGCTTTAGCTAAACTTGAGGCAGTTGGTTTAGATGGTGTACCAGTTAATTGTGGTTTCAATGGACTTGGGACATTTCCTTGGGCTGAGGAAGATGGTCTACGAATTGATGATCCAGAAGGTCCAGTATGTGAAGCTACCAGCGGTTTTGGTGTACGATTGAAAGAAGAAGGAGGATGAGATGGTTTTACTGCAGATTCAGATGATTCTCTTCTATTAGCGGAGGATTTTGTTCTGGCGGTGGAAGATGGTGTTGATTGATGTCCTAATGAAGTACGTGAACGTGTAGGATTGGTTGTTGCGGAAGGAGTTGTAGTCGTTGATTTGGTGCTTGAAATTGGACCTGATGAAAGACGCGATCTGGTTTTGGTTGCACTAGTAGGTGTTGAAGTGGTAGATGCGGACGCAGGAGTTTGGTTGATGGTGGATCTGGAATTTGAGGGAGTTGGGAAAGACTTTTTGGTTGATGAAGGTGTTTTAGAAGGAGTAGGTTTCGAGGGCGTGGATTTATCCTCTCCTTCCCTGCTTGTAACAACAGCTTTAGGTTGTTCAACTTTCTCCTTTTCTGCCTCACTTAGTGTAATATCTTTCTTAGGTGCAATATCTGTTTCCGTTGTCGACACGGGAACAGGCAAAGGTGACATGACGTTTGAACTCGATAATCTTTTTGGTGATTTAGGTGGTCTAGAAGGACTGCTTTTGGTTACGTCTTCTTTCGTAATCTCAATTGGATCAGGTTTGGATTTCGAAGCGTTTTCCTTTCCTTTATCTTTACATTCATCTTCAGTTTTAATAACTAAATCTTTGAACTTGTCTTCAGCTTGTTGTAGTTTATCACCTGGCTTATTCAAGATATCCTTTACTCCGACACCATTACTATTAGATCCGTCTTTCTCTGCAGTCCCTTCTTCTTTCTTCTCTTGAGAATCTTGTGTCTCAACCTTTTGACTTGAACCTGATGGTAGATCGGCAGAAGGCAGAATAGCTGATTCACCTAATTTTGGTGTATTACCTGGACTAGGGGTCCATAAACCATTGGTAGATGTTCTACGAGAATTTCCATTTGAATTAGGTTGTAGACTTGCTCTTCTATTTTCCCGTGCTGTAGCTTCTGCATCTCGGTTTGCAGCTGTTTGAAATCTAGCTACTAATGCTGATACCTATGTGACGAAAACTGTACTTAGCGATTGGAGCGGATGAGACAACTCTGGTGTCGACTTCGAGAAGTGATCAACTTACACTTCCTTGCGACCTCTCTACAGGTAAAGGCCTGTTAAGCCGATAGAAATACAGGTTCATGAGTCAGGAGACCCTATATGTGAAGGTGTAAGAGGATTTCACTCACATCGTGTAACTGAATCACTAATCTCGTAAATCCTAATTTCCTGCGATTTCTCTCTGAATGGGTCAAAGATATTCAAGAATATCAAACATTGATTGCATCTATATATGCATCTAAGGTCTATATGTAGGTTGTCAAGTAGTATAGTTGTTCACTCTCATCGGAAAATGGTAGTCAATACAATGTTAAGAAGGGGTCGAAGCGTGCTTTCGGTGGATTTCAAACTCAACCATCACAAACTCGTCTCTGCGGGGTCTCCGTCTTGTACTCCACTTTTCGATCTTTGCAACTCAATGCTTACCCCAACCTTCAACAAGAATCTGTGCCAAATGGCAATGCTCATATGTTTGTGTTTTCTGGACATGCAATGGTCGAATGACAAACATGAAGATAAGTAGACCGCTAAACTGGAGATTGTGAAGATGGACAGTTTTGCGAAAACCAAACAGAACCATCGAATTGGCGCAAGTATAATTGTCCATGACATGAATGCTATCTATTCTACTAACACCTAATCTACTGAGCCTACACACCTACACAGCTCCTGCTTACAAAGCGGCACCAACGATAGCACCTACAACACCAACAGCACCTACAATCATACCAGCGGCAACACCGGTTTTACCAGCTCCACTGGAAGCTCCGGTAGTAGCGGCGGCTGAAGAAGCACCTGAAGCAGCACCGGAGGTTTTGGAGGTGGCGGCTGATCCTGAAGCTGAACCTGAAGTTGCAGAGACAGCGCCGGAAGAAGCTGATCCTGAAGCAGCAGTTGTAGAAGCGGCACCGGCGAGAGTAGCAGAATCTACTGAAGTGGTGGCTTCAGCCTGAAGTGTATAACAGACTCTGTTAGCAACTTTTATATCGATTGAAAAGATGTCACGCGCACTCACGGTGGAAGTTGCTTGTCCGTTTTCTACTTGGAAGTAGTTGGCGGAAAGTAAATCACCGAGTTTGGCTTCGGAAACGTATGAAGGGAGGAACCATGTACCGAGAGGTACACCAGCAGTAGAAAGGTTTGATGGCGCAGCGAAGTCTGAGCCTTGTTCGTAAAGGGCAACAACGTATCTATGAGAGGTATTTTGGTATTAGCTATTGGAATCGATTGACTAGCAATGAGACGCAGTAGCTTACCGGTGAGATCCGGTACCTTCGAATGGTCCAGGTCCAGCGTAGTCGGTGCTGTTTAATGATCAAGGTCAGCTCTGAATCGCTGTGACTTCACTGTTCAGTTCTTCACTCACATAGTAGTAGCACCGGTGTAGTTGACGGCGTAAGAAGATCCTGATCCTGAAAGGGAAACACCGTTTACGAGCCAGTGTCTGGTTTGTTCAGTGGTGTTTTGGTCAGTACCGACAGCATTAGCATCGGCCATTAAAAGGGTGTAAAGCTAATTGACGGAAGAGCTATTAGTCACTATTCGGGATAGGGGAGGGAGAAGCTAGGTATAGGACACCTACGGCACCAGCTTCGAGGTCATGACCAGGTGCGGGGGCAACAGTTACTTCAGGAGAAGAAGCGACAGCTGAACAATGCCAATAGAATATAAGCTGCTTTCCTCTGCTCGAAGAGAGAGGGATGGCTTACCATCTTTGTCGAGCTTTTGACCGACTGTAATAGCTTGTCCTCCGAAGGAAACGGAAAGAATAGCTTCAGGATCGAAATCACTGATTAATTGTGGAACAAGCTGAGCTTCTATATGCGGTTAAAGGGATTATATCAGCTTCTTATACGTGTATGGATATAAATAGATGTAAAACTAACGTTTGAAGTTGGCTTCAAGACCTTCAATGTCTTTTTCAGTGACGGAACTGGTAGAATTTTGGGCAAGAGCTGAAGTGGCAAGTAAAGCAAGAGCGGGAAGTAAAGCGAACATGTTGATTATAGTGTAGTCTTGATTTTTGGCTATAATTATAGATAAGTCAGTAAAGATGGATCGTGAGTTTAGAAACAAGCATAAAATAGCGACGACAATGATGCGTAAGTATAAGTAGATATCATATCAAGCGTCACAATAGTGAAAGGAAGGAATGTGAGATTGAGATGACAAAGGGTAACAATATGATCCACGTTAACTAACTCACTTGTGAAGGGTAAATGAGTAAAGAGTGACTTTGTCGTTATGTGATCGTTAGGTTGATAAACTTGAATGAAGATATATAAAAAATAGAAGGTATGTAAGTGAAAGTGATGAAAGATGTAAAGAAAGAAAGAAAAGAATAACCTTCAAGACTATAGGCTGTGCAATTGTTTACTGTATGAGGTGATCTTTGCGTCAAAAGGTATAAAAAGTTGAAACGGGGTCTAAGCTTGCACTTGGCAAACAACCAAACAAGGGATAACTACTTGTCTACGTAATCTACTCTAGGATAATAAACAGGATAAATAAAAGAATAAAAGTCGCGTCAACAACCCCATATAAGTTACACGTGGGATGTTTACTATGAAATTATAATATGACGCACCAAAACAGGTCAGTCGGAAAGTGTATCTAACTCCGTAGATGATTGAAAGTGGCATCCAACAATGTCTATCTTACCGGTAATTGGGTAGATATACATATACTCCTGCACAAGGTTATATTGGGGTTTAAGCTTGGTACACGCACGGACTTGTTCGGTGCTAATCTTGTTGGAATTTACATCGTATCGAGGTGTATACGTTTTAAAATACCAAAAAAAAGATACCCATCCTCTTCTCTTTAGATCTTTAGATCACCTAGATCAGATAACGGAAGATAGTTCTGTAAGCTACCTCTAACGTTTCTTCTTCAGGTTGGCTAGCTCACACCATATCAACAATTTCTAGCATTCAAAATGGCTTCAGCTGCAGGTTCAGGTTCAGAGGTTGAATACCTCAAAACTTTGGTTTCTCAAGTGGGTTTGGGAATCAATCAAAAGTAAATATGAGGAGCTGATATTCATCTTTCAATACTCAGTTACAAGATAAAATTCACAATCTCGAGAATAAAGCTAGTTCAACCGTTTCTTCAGCTGTCGATTCTGCCAAAGCAGCTGTTGGTTTAGGTGGTTCAGGAGATGCTCCTCGAATGGTTTTGATCGGTCCACCAGGTGCTGGTGAGTGTTCCTTACATTTGAGTCTGTCTCATTGCGAAGCTGACAATGCTTTTATCGCTATCTCGTTATTATCGTTCTTATCATCGCCGATTTATCTTTTACTGCAATCGTACAATTCTATATTCTATCATCACCTCTTCTCTGGCTATCAATTTACGATAAAACAGGTAAAGGTACTCAAGCACCAAACATTTCAGGAAAATATTGTATTTGTCATTTAGCTACAGGTGATATGCTTAGAAGTCAAGTTGCAAAACAAACTGAATTAGGTAAAGCTGCTAAAAAAATCATGGATCAAGGTGGTTTAGTTTCAGATGAAATTATGATTGGTATGATTAAAAAAGAATTATCTGAAAATGCTGAATGTAAAAATGGGTAAGTCTTTGAATTGTTTGTATCAAATACCAAAGCTACATTATACGCATCGATTCGTTCTGATATCCTTGTTGTAAGATGGAAAACTTATCGGAATCATGCTAATTCCCTATTATCGATTCATAGTTTCATTCTTGATGGTTTCCCAAGAACTGTACCACAAGCTTCAAAACTTGATGCCATGTTAAAAGAATCTAAACAAGCTATTGACCATGCTATCGAACTAAAAATCCCAGATGCTCTGTTAATCTCAAGAATTACTGGTAGATTAGTACATCCAGCTTCAGGTAGAAGTTACCACAAAGAATGTAAGTAAAGTGCTTCTCATGACACTTCTTCGTGTTTATATTGTTAGACAACCTGTTTTGCCTGGCCTTCAAGTTCTGTACTAATGACCATTCCATCTTCAGTCAACCCACCTAAAAAACCAATGACAGATGATCAAACAGGAGAACCATTAATTCAAAGATCAGATGATAACGTTGAAACTTTAAAGAAAAGATTAACAACTTATCATCAACAAACTGGACCTGTTGTTGATTATTATAAAGGTACAGGTATTTGGACACCAGTTGATGCTGCACAATCACCAAAATTAGTTTGGGCTTCAATTGGTAAAATCTTAGAAGGTACAAGAGAAGGTAAGATGATCAGAGAGTAAATCTTATAGCAGAGAAGGGGAAGAGAAGTATATATAAAAATATATAAATACCAAACAGAATAGACAACGGGGGAAATCAAATGAAAAACAAAATGCATTAAAATCATAGTATACCGTTGCATTGTTAACATTTTGCTCTTTCAACAAATCTTGATTAAGGTGTGAGTATATATATGCATATGACGGTGAAGAGATGTTTGAGTGGTCAATAAATACCAATGATTACCTTTTTTATCACCTCATCTTCAGTCAATGAAGATTACAAGTTCGGTCTCCGAAAAGTATGAGTCTCATCTTCCACGTCATCATATATCGTTCCTTTTTTGTTGTTTTCGTTGAAATATCGAATGTAATGCACAGCGCGTAAGTTAACGATTGAATATAGCAGTGGAATTATCAGGTTTTTAAATTGGTATAAAGCATTGATCAATGTTGATTTTCTGAAAAGACTATATTCACAAAGCTTGCTGGTCAAGCTTGATACATACATTACAACCTTTAACAATGTCCATATTGAATCACATTATACGTACACTATCTTTCCCAATTTTCATCTTACTTCACTTATTATTCATACTATCATCTTTATTTTTAAGGACTTATCAGACGTTTTTCCCAAGTTCAAGTGAAAGTCAAAATTCAATCTTAGAAGATGAATTGGAAACTACAAGAAATAGAACTATACATACAAGACATATCAAACCTCCAAAACATTTAGCTTTAATTTTTGTACCTTCTAAAAAACGAAAGAATGGTGAAAAACAAGCTTTAATTCAAAGTATATTGAATGCTGTTGAGTGGTCTTTGCAAGATGATATACAAGAAATATCAATTTGGGATGGACAAGGTAAGAGTTAAATTCATCTGGAATTAACATTAATCATAAAATGCTAAAGGAAACCTTCTTTCTATTATAGGTTTAATTCAATCTGTTTTACCTAATTTGATGAAAACTTTGTCTAATTCAATGTCAAGAAACAATACATTACCGCTCTCACCGCCTTCAACACCACCTAATGAACCTACACAAGATAATAATATTCCTGAACTTGAAGAACCTTCGTCTCCTTCACCACAGAGGAAACAGGGTAAAGATTTATGTGATAATGTCGATAATTCAAGTTCAACAAGTACCAGTTTGAGTTTAGGGAATGAAGTTAGAAGTATAATCGTATATCCTAGTATGTCAATTACGATTATTTATAATATATCCTCAAGTGAGATTGAAGCTGACCAAATGCGCTTCTGTAATCGGTGTTCCCTCAGAATCCGGACCGAGTTCAAGTAAAGGCCTTAAAATACATTTTCTACCTCCTTCATGTTCAGATGAATTAATATCGAATATTACAAAATCGTATATAGATAAGAATAGACATTTAGACATGATAGACGTTAAGAGTATAGATAAAGATATAAAAGGTAAGCAAGTGCTCGATGTGTTTTGATTTCTCGGATCAACTCGATCTTGATTCAAATACATCGTCAGAAGAAGGGAGGAAAGGTAAACTGACGTATCTGCGCTGTTAAACCTTGTAATAGACCAATTACATTTTACATCTGATCCAGAATTATTACTTATACACCATTTACAACAACCTAAATCAAATTCCCTTTTCAAATCTTTATTACCTAGAAGTCCACCTGAATTATGGGGTTATCCATTTTGGACTTTACGTATAACAGAAATATAGTAAGTCGTGTAAAAGGATATAACATATATATATGTATATATATATATATATAGAGCATGATAAACTGAAGAAAATTACACGATATTAATGTCTTTGTCTGATGATCTTGATAGTCAATATCCTTCACCTTTACCACTTTTACATCACTTAAATCCACTTATAAGTACTCTACGTTCATCTACATTACCTTTTCTTAGGAAATTGGGTTATTCAATCAATCTACCAATAAAATTAGATTGGCAGGGAGTATTGGATAAAGAAGAATGGAAAGGTTCAATGAGAGCTTGGTCAAAAGTCGAACAGAGATTAGGTAAATGAACGAGTTCATGGTATTCAACGGATTAGAAAGGTTAGAAAAGTAGAATTTCTGAGGCATTAGTCAATTGTATATAGTCCCTTTTTGCATATACATGTCATGCAAAGCTGCGTGGTCAAGCTGTTACTGTCGAGCGGCAAGGTCGTAATTGACTTTTATACATGTCTACATAAGATCAGACCAACCTATCACATTGATGATGTTAACCAAACAATAATTATTGAGTTTGAGCACCATATCCTCTTAATCCTTCGGCGAATTTCCAATATGTATCAGCAGATTTAGAATCTGAAATGGTTACACCTTCGGAAGTGATTGTAGCAATTTGGAACTGTAAAAAGGGAAGTAGGTTAGATCGTTAGCATTTATTTTGTTCTCATTTGATCGGGATTACTATTGTATTTTGCTTATATCTTCAAGTGAATCCCCACAACGGATAACGAAGATGATTTCTTTTGATCAAGCAAAATCATATACAGTAACGGGGATGTATCAGATACCATAACTCACCTTATTTATACTTCTAGCATCTCTATAGAATAAAACTTTCATACAATCTTCTAAAACTTTTTCAGCTTCTTCTTGAGTTAACAAAGGTCCTTCACCATCGATTCCAGCTTTAGCTTCATAAGCTTCTCTTAATAATGGTTGAGCTAGATGTGCACCAAATCCTGTTGCAAGTGTTGGTGCTGAATATGTTGTACCGAGTAGATCCACATATGCTAAGAAACTGATTCATGATGCAGAAAGTGACTTTTAGCTGATGACACTGGACGAATGACAGTGGTTTTGGTCATTTTAAATGATTGAAGCGTGACTTACCTTTCTTCTTTCACTTTGTCCCACCCACCTACTAATACAGCATTCCATACAGGGTTCATCTTACTTCTTCTAGCATAAAACAAGTTACTCAATAATTCGTATATATTTTTAGGTGAAAGTGAAGGATGGGAATCTGTTAATGCTAACGCATCTTCTTCCCGTCTATACATGTAGAAAACCGAACCGATCAGTGATACGCCATTTATAACCGAGATACGATAATACCGGAAGATGATGAAAAGAGAAATGAGAAGGTGGTCACTTGATCTGATGCTGAGACTCTCAAGACTCACAATAAAGCATCTAATTCTTTTTTTAACCATTGGAAATCTGACATATCACCTGCTACACCTAACAATGTATGTTTACCTAATGGATGAAGACGTTGGATATCTCTAAATCTAGCGAGAGAACCATATGATGCTGTCATGATTATCAATATATATGTCAGCTAATGTGAAGAGCCTGAGTCCCTTTTCTTCTAGCTGATTCTCATGTACTAACCTAAGTTATCTGCTGCTATCATTACACCTTTATCGTATTTCAAACCAAGTACTGATGTACCTGTTACTAAAGGTTGTCTGTTTGATGTGATAGATATATCAGCTTATATCCTGAAGGCATACGAGAAGGATGAGCTGACTGAGTATGTCCAACAGGTCCATGAGCGTGAGAACTTTGACCTCGTTGTGTTTGAGGTAAAGGGAAGGTATTATATTCGTTGAAAGATGAATTAGCCGGTGCTGGTTGTTTCCACATTGCTGGGTGCTAGTTAATAGTAAAGATTTAATCAGCGATATCCGCGGTATTCTCTTCTCCAAGTAGCTTACTTGGGACATCATCTTGACAGGTTTTGGCAGATCTAATGTATAGTTGAAATGATGAACGTTATCGATATAGCTTTATTAAGATGTCTTTCAGCAATTCACTGAATATATCGATGATGAATGATGCTATATCAACGACGCGCAATGCAACACGACCTCTATGGTGAGGGTGATAAGCATGACGTGGCTTCTTGCAGTAAAATCTACCACGTGAGAATTGATAGCGATAACAAGAGGAGTAAGCGGAGTAAGCCGCTCATCTACCTTAAGCTGCATAGGCTGCGGTTGTTGTGGAGGATGGTCGTCTAGAACGACACGCTCGAGACCATTTCTTGACCATATATAAATATACATATGTCAAGTGTGTCTGTTCATACAAGAATCTTCTTTATCATCAACTTATATAGTAGAAGCTGCTACAATGAGTCAACCACAATTCTTCGAGACCATCACCAAAGTGAGCACGATACCCTTGTTGTGACCTATGTTGTAATTTCATTCCCTCAAATACTTTGATTCAAGCAGTTTCCAAGCTTGTCTCCTTTGTCAATAGAGTATTGCTAGGAGATGGGTCTCTCACAAGAGGTAAAGACATATGAAGCAATCTAATGTACCTGATTTGCCTTCTCTTCCACTTAGTCCTTCACCGAAGTTACCATTACTGAGGCCGGTGTAGATACCGCTGAATTCTGTGAAGCTGCTGAGAACTTGGTAAAGATTTTCGGTGAGTTCAGATTGCTGATGCTCAACGGCTAGTTGTAAGGTCAGCAATGGTATATTAGATTGACAACGATATGGTATATAGGTCTTTTCGGTAATCCAGCTTTTGTAGTTGTACAAAATGATTTAACTGGTAACATTGCTGTAAGTCAAAGCGTATATAATGTCCCTCTTAAGGCGGACAAAGCGATTTGACCTTTTTCAAGTTTGTGTAACTAACCTCATCATGTTATTCACATACGATAGAAAGTAAGAGCATACTTGGCACATAATCCAGAATCAGGGAAAACATTAGAATCTTTATTAGCATCAGAAAAAGCTAATATACCAAAAGCTAAAGATAGAGTAGCAACAGATGCTTTGATGTGGTTATTGAGAGGATTGAAATTTACTGCCTTAGGTTTAAGATTCAACTTGGATAATCCAAATCAAGAATTAAGTGAATCATTCACAAAAGGTTATGAAGGTTCTTTAAAGAAACATCATGGTATGATGGTTAGACCTGTTTTCTATGTGAGTTTTTTGCTTATCGAATTATCACGAAAGTGATTTTTCCAATCATTTACTCATTGATTCATTCATTCAACTGTGTTCGTACGTTTATTAGCTCGCAATGAAAGCTTGTCCATACAGAGCCACTTTCTACCCAAAACTTGGTGAACCTCAAGCAGAAGTTCTACCTAAACTTGAAGCTTGGTTAAAGGCCCTTCAAGATATCGTTACTAAAGAAGAAGGTGTTTTCAAGGCTGGTGGTTACGGCGAGATCTAGGTAACCCGATAGTTGCACCTCAATGCTTCGACTTGTGTAATCAGGATGTTTTTGTATTTGGCATGCATGCTCTTTCATTGAATATTATATCTGATATGTGATATTTGCTGGTCTGTCGATGTGGAGGATGTTGTTGTTACATTTATATCCTTTTCGGGTAATTTTCGATCGCGTGTCTTGGTTAATCGACGCGTTGAGTAAACAAATAAACAAATAATAACAAAATCTCATTTATTGATGATTCCTCATCTTCTACTTGTTTCTTGTGCTACCATAACATTGTTTTCTATAATCGAACACATATACCCTTCTGACGATTCAGACTGCGCCAAGTTGGGCACGATAGCGACTTTACAATTATAAAATCATTCTACTACGGCAGCTGATACATATTCACCATGTCAGAAGAATTCAATCTCCAAGAATCCCTTTTATCCCTCTCCGACATTTCTCTTTATCATATTCCAGCTGAGATTGACGTACCGTCTTTGCGGACATCATCAATAGACGAATCTTTATCATCGGCAATAGAAACCATCGTACATGATCCAGACTCCATAATACATCAGCAGTCATCTACGTTTGATGTATTTCAATCAATACTAAAATACGCAGATTCACCAAATATAACCGGACCGATCTTAACAAAATTACTGGATGTCATATTATCAGGTTTATCCAACCATACCAATGGGGTAATGAATCTAATAGGAGGACAAGCGCAAGGATTCTCAGCTGAAGATATGGACGCACCAATGATACATAAACAGCCATTAGAAATGTGGGCATTTTTATTACAATGGTTTATATCTTCAGCTGAAAGAGGTGCAGGAAAGTCTTCTGACGGTTCAAGTGGAGTAACAAGTACAACAGGTAGAGGGAAGAAGAAAACAACAAACAAGAATGCTGGTAATGGATCATCAGGATATTCAACATCATTTATATGGATAGATCATATACCATTAGTTCTAGGGACTATGAATAAAGTATTAAGAATACCTACAAATAGAATATGGAGAACAACAAGTGAGAAGGAATCTTTTATATCATGTTTTGTTAAACCAACATATCAATTAACGGAAAATGAGGGCCTATTAAAAAATCAAGAGATTAAATTAGGTTTATATAAAATAATATGTTTATCAGTAAAATTTCATCAACATGGTTTTGGTGCACAAACTTCAATAATTCAAAATTTAACTTATTTTGAACATTTTTCTGAACCAATGGCAGAATTATTATCAATTTTAGAAAAAGAATTTGATCATATTCAATTATCTGAGGAAATTTTAAGAGATGTTTCAACTAAAACTTTTGCTCATAATGATGTAAAAGGTCCAAGATCTTTTAGTAAATTTTTAATTAAATTAGCTGAATTATCTCCTAGAGTAGTTAGTAAACAAATGCCTTTATTATTAGGTCATTTGGATAGTGATGTGAGTAATTCAATCAATCAATTCATTTTAATTTCACTGTTTTCGCTTCCCATACACCTCGGATATGAATCTAGTACTAATTTGATTCAACTATAGGCACACCCAATGCGAATGGCTATTGTAGAAATCATCGGCTTACTAATCAGAGATCTCTCTTTATCAGATGAAGGTGACGAAGAACAGAAATCTAAGCAAATAAAGAAATACTTTGAATTGCTTATGGAGAGATTTTTAGACCTGAACAGTTGGGTTAGATGCAAAGTGTTGACGACATTAATAAAGCTATGCGAGTAAGTGTATTTTCTGGGGATCCAACAATTTGGATTGGCTTCACATAAGAAAAAAGGATCCGCAACGCCAACTTGCTGACATCGCTTCGACTCTTCTAGTCTTCCTGCCAAATTCCCTAAACAGCGTCATCAAATCACCGAGCTCACCATACGTACACTTGAAGACAAAACCTCTTCTGCTCGTCGATACGCCATACAGTTATTATGTAAACTCTTGGAAACACATCCTTTCGGTGCTCTACATGGTGGTACTTTGAATCTAGCTGAATGGCAGGAACGATACGATAAGGTCTCCTCAGAATTAGCTAAGGTGGATGCTATCGAGTTAGAAAAGGCTAAAAGAGATGTCGGTATGGTTGATGGCGAAGGTGGAGAGGAAGAGGAGGAATCTGAAGACAAAGAAAATGAGGAAGAGGATGAAAACGAAAATGAAACAAAAGATCAAGATGAAGACGATGAAACTGAAGAAACGCCTAAAGCTATAAAAACGAAAAAAGAACGTAAACCAAGACAATCACAATTAGATATACGTGGAATTGAAGCTGAACAAACAAATTTAGATCCAGAATTAATACATAAACTAAGATTAACAAAAAAATATTATTCAGATTCATTGAAATTTATAAATCAATTAGAAAATTCAATTCCGATATTATGTCAATTGTTAGTTTCAACAACAAAATCTGAAGTCTTAGAATCAATGAGATTTTTCAGAATTGCTTTTGAATATAATTTACAATCTTATGAAATTGGTATAAAAACTATGTTACATTTAATTTGGACAAAAGATAATAATGCAACCACAGCTACTACTACATCATCAAATGCTGTAGTAGGAGGAACTGGGGTCGGTGGTGGATCTGAAGATCCTTTAGGAGTAGGATCAACCTTATCAGCAGAAACTTCAAAAGGCATCAGAGCAAATCTGATAGATTGTTATAAGAGTTTATATTTCGATGTCGTTCCTGATTTATCACCAAAACAGCAAGTTAACAGAATTGCTAAGAATATGATCGAGTGAGTTCAAAGGCTTTTAAAACATAGTTTGTTTCGATTGAACTAGTAATATGGCTCACAAGGCTGACATTTTTGGGTACCTGTCCAGACGAACATATGGCGCTACTCTTGCTGAGTTAACATCACTTGAAGAACTGATGAGAACAATGATGGTAGAAGGTGGAGTGCACAACGATGTAATCAACAAGCTATGGCAGGTATATAGTAAGTCAATTGCCAACCAACGTGTCCACCCAACGACGATTATATTGCAGAAGCTAATTCATGGTATACGATCAATCAGGTACTGATCAAGAAATCCCTAAACCTCAACGTCAAGGTGCTATAATCATTCTGGGTATGCTTGGATTAGCCAGACGCGAAGTCGTGACAGAAAGGGTCGAGGCTTTGTTGAAAATAGGTTTAGGACCTTTGGGAATGGTTAGTTATCTTTGAATCTACATAGACTTTACTCTTAGCTAATTCTGTCAACCGCACGTAGCACGATCTGGTTTTGGCTCGATATACATGTATCGCTCTTCAACGATTAGGCGGATCAGCTAAAAAAGTTAAAGGTGAGTTTGTTGGGTCTGTGCTTGGCAAGCAGGAAGACTGACAAAAAATATTACTTATCGCTAGGGTCATTGAGCGATAAGACTATGAGATTGCCTATGGACAGTCCTATTTTCGTGAAATTACAAGAAATAATCGAACATTCACCTAAATCACCACAATGGTTTAGTATGGCAGAGCAAGCTATAAATACGATATACTTATTAGGTGAACAGCCAGATTCATTATGTTCAGAGATCATCAAAGATTTGACCCTCAAAGTCTTTGAGAAAACCCCTTCGACATCCTCGCCATCTCCATCAGCTAATCAAGATGAAGTACCTGAACCATCGACAGCTGACGAGGAACCTACTCAAGAAGAAGCAAATTCGACCCAACAAGAGATTGTTAATAGTGATGAAAGTGAAAAGAAAGATCAAATTGGTTCCTTCAAATTAGCACAACTGGTATTTATAGTCGGTCATGTTTCAATCAAGCATATAGTATATCTCGAATTGGTAGAAAGAGAATTCAAGAGAAGGAAAGATGAAACTGCTAAACGTAAGTTTTTCCAGATATAACTCGTCTAACTGCTATGATTGCGCAATATGCTGATATACCGTTGTTTGCAGAAAAAGCTGCCGCCAAAGCCGCTGAAAAGGATTCAAACGACCTAGACGCAGTAGCTGGAAATGCTGAAGACGATATTGGTGAATTAATTTCAGGTATAAGAGAAAGAGAACTATTGTTTGGTGAAAAGAGTTTGTTAGCTATTTATGGTCCCATGATAGCTGGTATTTGTGCTAGTCCAAAGAGATACAAGGTGAGTGAGATATCGGGGAACAAAGAAATTCTCAAAAGCATACGCAGCGAAAAAGGTGTCTGCTCTTTGGTTTGAGGATAATTCATGATTGTGCTGATGACCGAACTTGTTTCATTCAGAACCCCTCCCTTCGTCAAGCAGCTACTTTATCCCTGACCAAATTGATGTGTGTCTCCGCTCAATTCTGTGAATCCCATCTATTGCTTCTTTTCAAGATCCTTGAAACTAGTAAAGATCCCGTGGTAAGAAGCAATATCGTTATTGCTTTGGGTGATATAGCGGTTTGTTGGGGAAGTATGATTGATGATGTGAGTGAAGTTTCTATTCATGCGTTAAAATGAGTTTTTCCTTGCTTGAATTATTTGCTAATTTACGTTGTTATATACAGAACTCTGAAAGATTATATCAAGGATTATCAGATCCTGATCCGATTGTAAAGAAAAATACATTAATGGTTTTAACGCATTTGATTTTAAATGGTATGATTAAAGTTAAAGGACAATTAGGTGAAATGGCAAAATGTTTAGAAGATAAAGATTCAAGAATTTCAGATTTATCAAAATTGTTTTTCACAGAATTATCAACAAAAGATAATGCATTATATAATAATTTACAAGATGTTATTAGTCATTTATCAATTGGCAAACATAAAGTCGATGAAGATATTTTCGAAAGAACAATGAAATTCATTTTTACATTTATTGAAAAAGTATGTTTTTTTTGTTTTTTTTTTGTATCCTTTCTTTCTTGCTTCCATAATGTATTTATATTGTTTATTTGAGCTAATCGCACCATGATGCTTCATCTAACTATAGGATAAACAAGCTGAATCAATAGTAGAAAAATTATGTCAAAGATTTAGATCAGCTAATGAAGAAAGACAATGGAGAGATATCGCTTTCTGTTTATCTTTATTACCGTTCAAATCTGAAAGATCAATGAAGAAACTTATCGAAGGGTGAGTCTTAACTTTGGTAGTAATTGACTCTGGGAGGTTGACGCTAACTTGCTTGCTTTGGTCAGATTACCATTCTACCAAGATAAACTGCATGAAGAAACTGTTTTCAGAAGGTTTACTGAAATTCTTGCCAAAGTAAGCTATACATTGAGCACGATGACTGAGCTATATCTAACACTCATGCATTAGGCTCGAGCTAACAAAGCCGCCAACAAACCTGAAACCGAGCTCAAGGAATTTGAAGCTGTAAGTTACGCTCACAGAGGAGAGTTGTTGTTAAAACATAGCTGATTTGGATTACCCCATTAGATCCTCACGGAACACCAAGCAAAAGGTCTCGAAGATCAAGCACTTGAAGCAGATGTATTGAGAAAGACTAAAGCAGCTAAGAAAAGAGCAGCTAAACGACCTCAAGCAAATGGAAGAGGTAGAAAAGCAGTTACTCCAGATGATGATGATGATGAACAAGATGATGAAGAATCTACACCTGCACCTCCACCTGTAAGAGCTGCAAGGGGCAAAGCGGCTACCAAGAAAGCTCCTCCGCCTAAAGCTGCACCGAGAAGAGGAGGCAGGAGGAAAGTTGTCGACAGTGATGATGATGAAGACGACGACGATGATGATGACGAGTAGAGTAGAGTAGAGTAGAGTAGAGGATCTTTCAAGGTGGCATCATGGACTTTTTCGTTTCGTTTTCGGGCTTTCTTCTTGGGCTGATCGAAATAAATGTTGTATAATACATGAATTTAAAACTGCTCTTCCGCATGCGATAAATATGTACCGAGGTGTCCCATCCTACTATACCTCTTCTTGGAGTAGTTATCGCTTTGTGTGATGGAGATATATTAACTAGGTACGTACTTGTAGTGAGAATTCGATTCTCCCACGTGATCTGTATATGAAAGCTAAGAGGTTATTAATGATTAACCCGCCGGAAGTTATCGGTTTGTCAATATTTATGTCATGTCTGGATTTACCGACAAAATGTTCAGAATATCTATAACATTTACTGCCTTGTCATCGCCCAAAAATCAAAACATATGGAACCCCTAACATCGATAAAACATTTACTGCACTAAGAACCTAATTAAGATCGAATCGAATTCAGGTTGACAAGCTTAAACAATTGCCGAATCGTTATATCTACAAAATTACCCAAATACTATCACATTAATCTCAATCATCTTCTTATCAGGCCGCGAGCGAGCGGATTAATTCAGTTCAACGATCAACCCAAGATGAGACCTTCGACGAGGTTGCTAAAAACAATTATTGAACCTAATTATCCAGGACATATACCATTATCATATTCTCAAAATGCATTATTAGCATTAGGCTCAGGATTAGTTGGAGTTTGGACATCTAGAGGTGATTTAGTTGCATCATTATCAGAATCTACAGCGGGAACTTTTTTACCCACATTACATCATAAATTAACAACTGAATCAGCAGAAGGTAGACAAATAATGAAAGATAAACCTTTAATAACGTCAAAAACTTTACAAGGTTTAGGTGATTTGAAAAGAGGGACTTTAGGTAGAGAATATTTTGAATGGTTAATTAAAGAAGGTGGTTTAGATCCAGATTCAAGAAAACCTGTAAGTAATGATACTTCTTCTTACTGCTTTCTTTCATGCCTCTGCCGTCACCTTGTAAAGAAATCTTCTAGCTTTCAACTTCTATAATTTTCAACCATACTTACCCATTGTGCTTGTAACTTCTTCTAGGTCCAATACATAGATTCACCAACAATGGCTTATACAATGTTACGTTATAGACAAACGCATGATTTATATCATACGTTATTTTCCTTACCTACGACATTACCTAATGAATTAACATTAAAAGTTTTAGAATTTTCAAATATGTCATTACCTGTTGCAGGTTTATCATCATTATTTGGACCATTTAGATTATCTAATAAAAGAAGAGATGTTTGGTTAAAAGATTGGGTACCATGGGCATTAAAACAAGGTGAAAAATCAAATAAAAATTTAGTTGGTATATATTGGGAAAAAAGATGGAATCAAGGTTTAGGTGATTTAAGAAAAGAATTAGGAGTGACAAGAAATAATTTACCTGGAGTTGAAAGTAGATGGAAAGGTTATAGAGAATTTAGACAATTGGAAAGAGATTTAAGAAGAAAGGGTGAATGGATAGATGAACCTGAAGATTGGTAAACAAAAACTTTATGTAAATGGTTTTCAAGCGATATATATCTCGATTAACCGAGAAGATTGTATGTAACAATAATATTCAAATTGTATCATGCACCTCGGCCTTCTCATTCCATTTTAATTCTCCTAGATTGACGCTGACATCTAAAAGAGACAATGCTCTCAGCTGATCGAAAGTTAATGGACTGCTGAGTTCTAGAAAAACCAAAACGACTGCCTATTTGTCAGACACCTATATGTAAATTCTTTCCTTGGAGCAAACATCTACGGCCAGAGAATCTATAAACCACTGCGTCTCGTCAGCTCCGCAAAGTTAAGCTAGATATCGCTTGATTAGTACCAAGGTTGGGGACAACTTGGGGATCCCAGGTGCTGTAGTTTGATCAATCATTTTTTTATCTCTGATAGTAACGTCGTTACAGTGAAAGCGACCTCACTAAGCTGTCGCATATAATCTAGCATTATAGCGGATTGCACTTGATTTGTTCGGTTGTTTCGCTTATCATTCTGAAAAATCTGCTTTCCTCGAACCACTGATGTATGTGTGTGTATTCGACATTTTAATCTATAAACTGCCAGCTTTGACAGCTTACCTAGCGACGTTATTGGAAGAGAAGAACTAGGTTCCGGGATAGGCAGATAAAGCGTAAGACATCGTTCAATCGTTCTATTTCCTCTTGATAAGGCGGTATCTCTGGCAAACCAAGTTATTTGAGAGCTATTATCCGTTCCATCGGAAAGTGATTCACTTTGATTATTTGGTATTCAATATAAGTTACTTGAAAGGATCTAGCCGAATTTGGTTAATTGCCAAGACAAATCTTGGGGGTTTTGGTTTTACACTTTTATATCTCAGTTGGGTTTCTGACAAAATACCAACGGCTAGCGGGTTATTTCAGCTCCTAATGAAGATCATTCAAGGACGGACATCTTCGTTAGGCTTCCCGAAAATCTGACAAGCGATATACCGAGATCCGTCCGGCACAATTTATATCTGAAGGCTCTTAATTGAGTTACAAGTGATATGTAATTGACGGTCGTCACGGATACAATACTAGTCTTGCACATATAAAGGAGGGATCTTCTTTGGACCTGTTCTCATCCAGGGTTTATTATTAGTTTGTTAAAAGCCACTTTTTAAATTTGCAAATGTCCCGAAATTCCTCACATTCAGCATTTCACTCTTGCCCTTATAAGGTACCTTCTTGATGAAACAGAAGAACGATTATGAATAAGGTACGGGTATAGTAGTGTCTTTGGTTATGTGTTCTCGCTTCTCATGATCAAAACAACAAGAACGTAGAAGGAACAACGTTTATTTAGCGTGTTCTCGTATTACTTAATAAGGATGTTATCCCGTGACCTACTCTATCCTCTTTGAGCACCGACGGACCGTCTCCGAACGATTTGTGTGCGTACTACTCGCAAATGTATAGATACGAATGATAAACAACCTTTCTGAGTTGTTTGGGGTGAATTCCTTCCTTCATGATTCTTCTATCTCACTGCCGTTTCGCTAATCTTTGTACACACTGCTTTATTGCTGTATATCCTTTGATCACCATTCCTTTCGCTTTTACTTGACTCATCATTTCCGAATAAAATAACGTAACTGATTGATGGTTGTGACGTTTTGGGGCGATAACAACGGACGCATCAAACATATCAGTTTCTCTCTCCTTATTTACCTGAACGTGTTCGGTTGTATAATATACTTGTTAGGGTATTCATCACGTTCACATGAGAAGCAATGGAGGGGCCTAAGCGCCTCTCGCGAGATAGCGACAGGTGACAATACCTGACTAGAAAGGCAGTTCAAGTGTATGGTGTTGATCATGCATGGAATACTCACTATATATAAGGTTGTTGAAGGAATGTAATATCTTATCTTCTTCTTCATTCACCACATCATATCATCATTTCGATAATTACACTATAGCCTAATATCCGCAGTACGAGATACGCAGTTTATTTACGTATATTTACTTCTTTATCTTATCTGTGAGTCATCAATTTTTGATCTTGATAAAACGGCTTGTAAACTTTTCGTGGAGTAGAAATCAAGCCTTCCACACCACGCTTAGTCGTGATCACGATACTTTCTCTTGATGAATGGAGGACGATGAAAAGTTCAGTAAAAGCTGACTCGGAAGTATACCTCCTTTCTCTCGCCTTCGTGATCACTATGCATACTGTTTAAACGTCCCATATAATTTTCCTCAAACATCTGACCAAACGTTGGTCGATAAAACTCTCTTGATTCAAACCCTCAAGTAGCCTATCATTCACATAACAAATATCAAGATGTTTGGACTCATTGCTTTCGTACCCCTTCTTGGTGCTCTTTCTGCTGGTGAGTTCTGTTTCTCCGCACGGATGACCATACAAAGGCACCATACTAGCAACAATGCGATACAAAAGATCTTCATAAGTACCTTATTGACTATTTTTCTTAAATTTCCGTTATCAATCAATTAGCCGCCCTCAGTCCAGAACATATGAGATTGTTCCCTCGACAAATCGAACAATCTTTCCCACAAGCATGTCAATCTCAATGTACAGGTGCAATCAAAATTTACAATGCATGTATTTCAAGTGATTTTAATACTTGTTTAACAGTTTGTAAACAAGCTCAATTCAATGATTTTATTGGTTGTTTCCAATGCGTTTTAGATAATGAACAAGGTGTAACTCAATCTGAATGGTCACAATTACAATCTGCTGTAGATCAAATTAAATCTGGCTGTTCACAAGCTGGTCAATCTGTTACTGGTGGTTTACAGTGAGTTGTTATTCTCCCATAATCAACTACATTTACGACCTCTCAATCAATTTTGACTGTAAAAAGTATTAGCAGTAGAAACTGATACATGACATTTTGTCAAATTTTACTATAGAGCGCTTTCTCAAACCTCTACTCCTTCAGCTGCAGGCGGTGAATCACTTTCAGCAACTGCTTCAGGCGCAGCTGCCAGTGCCTCTTCAGCTGCCGGTGCTGGAATTACTATTGCTGCAAGTGGTGCTTCCGCTATTCCAAGTGCCGTAAGTGGTTTCGGTCCTATTCGTTCAGCCTGACGAAAAAGTTTCCTAATCCATCTTGATTTGTGGTATCAGGCTTCCGCAAGTGCAAATGGTGTTACCGCTGCTGTAGGTTCTGCCGCTGGTCAAGCTACTTCAGCCGGTGGCTCAGTAGCCGGATCAGCTTCTTCTGCCGCTGCATCTGCAGCTCCAGCTTCAGGTGCTCTTCCAGTAACTTCATTCGTTGGTGGTTTCGTAGCTCTGATTAGTGTAGCAGCCGGTATGGCTATTGCTTTTTAATCTAAATATAACAATGAGATGATTTAAATTTTTTTAGAAATTTTCACAAAGATTTAGATTGAAATTTATCACATTTTCTTTTCTTTTCTTTTCTTTTCTTTTCGCTTCAACTTTTTATTCTTGCTTTTGGTTACATATTGTGAAAACTCAAGAATCGCTATTTTAATTAGGATAAATATCGAAAATAAAGCAAAGATTGAACATAAATTAAGCTACTATACATCTTACCATCCATTATGTATATCGGTAGACCATAATGTACGACGCCTTAAATGACATGCTAGAGCTTTGGAATTCACAAATTATTAAGGTGGAGTCATCAATTATACATTTCTGCTCATCTATATAATTATATATATGTTTATTCATAAAGTACTCAACCAGATTCTGGTGGTTTACCATTCTGAAAGGCTAACGCTTTATTTGTTACTTTCAAATTCATGATAGGCCATTGACCAACCATTAATAAACCTTGTTTCTCTACTTGGTGTGTAAATTTTTTCCTATTCTTATTGGGGAATGACGATGTTATATCAGGAAGTTTGTGACTTTGTACTTCTTGTTGATTAGAATCTATATTCAAAACTTCTATAGCTAGAACTTTATTCTCATTCTCAACTAATTTTCTTAAAATTTCACCTATCAACCATTCAGTATAGATCATACCGATATTATTCAAACCTAATTTTTGAAACTCAGGATGTGAATTATCATATTCTGCTGAAGGTCTAATCAAACCTTGATCCTCTATGACAGATTCACCCTTTCTTTCAGGTGGGACCGGTTCACCTTCTTTTAAAGGTTCATAGCCAATAGCTAAAACGCCGATGGCTCCTATTTCTTTAGCAATAATCAATTTATCTAAAAATGTACAACCCCCTCTCGATACCATAATCACGAATGGATCGGTGGAATCGTGATTGATTCCAAGGTATTCTAATGACTTTACTGTACAGCCTTGATAAGCTAAACCATTCTCTTTAGGAGGTATGATAAGGCGAACAGGTTTGTCCCCAATCCTCCAGCTGGTTGAGCCAGATTCGAAATCAGAAGCGGTCACGGGAATAAAATCTAGTCCAAAAGTAGCTGTAGCTCCAATCGCATGAAGCAAGACCTGTCCGGCGTCTCTTGAAGGTAAAGAAAGTGGAGCTGATGTATTAAGGTATGATATGAAACGTAAAAGCAGTTCTGGAGGACTGTAAGAATCGATTGGCGGCGATGACGGGACAGCCAAGTGATCTTTCAAAGCTGAATCGCTGATCACGACATTCTGACCCTGTCTGATTCGATGAGGTCCGACTGTAGAGTCCACGTTAGCTGATTATGACAATAAGAGGGCTATTACCTCGGCTTCACTCACTATTTGCGACATCATACCCTTTTCCATCAAATCTCCATCGCACACCCAACCGTAATCCTTCTATATCAGTGATATGATAGTTTCCGGTAAGGAGATCTTGATTGACTTTGCTTGGTCCAGGAGAAGGGTCTTCTGGCGGTACGGAGGTTGGATCTGTAGCATTGAGGGGCGAAAGTACAATCTCGAATGCCTAGGATGCCTTTCGTCAGGACCTACCTTTCGGTGATAAGCAAGTTCCGAGACTTACAAATTTAGGAGCAGAAGGGATTTTGCATATCCCACCATCATACCATAATCTCTTCCCATCTTTGATCTCAGGCCCACTTGTATCCCATCCATAAACCAGTCCTCTAGCATAGTCGTAGTCATCTCTACCTTCTATACCTAATACAATCCCAGAGGTAGAATCTGTGCTCCCTACTTGTGGCGACTGATAGACAGGACAAGTAGGATTTTCACCTTTTCTTGTGAGCCGACGATGCGCTGAAGGTGACTTGAGCAGTGTTTTGGGCATCTTCAGCGAATGACCTTCCGTTGTAAAGACTGTATTTGAGTTAGGGAATGGGACATCGGCGAAAAGCAGATATAGGTACTAGTTCACATTATATGATTAGTATATGGATACAGACTGAGTTGCTTGTCTTTGACACATACTTTAAGCGATTCAGATAGCATAAAACTCTCCATCCTATCTTCCAACTCTCCTGTCATGACATTCTTGATCGTTGCGAAACCACATTTGGTTCTAGTCCTTGTTTTCAGATCGTTTAAGATCTTCTCACCAACTCTGAGGTAAAAAGGATCTTTTGTGGCCTTAATGCAATAGTGAAATCAGCCATCAACCCTTTTCAATTTTGGAGATTGTACGTTGACATACCTGATAAAGATAATAAGTCGATTCAATAAATTCCGGTCTACCAGGATACCCTGCCCATTCGATCCTTCTTTCTTGCCAAACGAAAGATTCAGGCATAGCATTATATTTTCTCCATAAATTCCAGAATACTAAATGTGATTTTATGGCTGATTCCACGTCGCCTGCGATGACTTGCATGGCAGGTAAGAAAGCTGATAAAGAGTCGATTATGGATGGCGAAGCTGGCTGTAAGAGTCTCGTCTGGATGGGTCGATACTAGGTCAAATCATTCAGAGTCAATGGTAGAACGCTAAAGAGGTAGAGTGGAAGGACTTACGATGAGTCCATCTCCGGTACGAACATAAGTTTGAATAGCTGCATAAGAATCGTAGAATATATCGGAATACGTATCATCGTCTAAAACCGGTATCATGATTAGTTAGACACTCCGTGATTGTACCATATCATGGTTAGAAGGGAAGTAGGTGAACTTACCAAGCATAACACCAGCTTTGATACCATATTCGAAGAAACTATCCATTCCAGCACCTACACCACTCATACCAGGTGCTAACCAATGACCATGTGTGCCAACTGTATTTCCTAATAAATTTTGATTTGATCTTCTATTCCATAAAGCTAAATAAGCTTTATTTGCTAGTTCCTCAAATCTCTCATCGCCAGTTAATCTCGATAATAATGAAAATTCAAGGATTAAACTCCCTGCTCCTGCAGTACCTTCCTATTTAATTTAGCTCGGATGTTCCTCTTGTTTAATGAAGACAAGGAAAGAGAGGGACAGAAATTTTAAACTCACATGTTTCTATACTTTCACCTTTCAATAAACCAGTTCTTAAATTAACTCTAGCATAAGGTATACCAGTTACAGTATCAAAAGCAGGTAACAGTCTTTTACCTAAATCATGTGCTAATTCTAACATTCTATTTTCATATTGCTTTAAATCAACGATATCGTTTTTCTTTGTCGCTGCCCAGCTCCAAGCACTACTGTCATTATTTACATTTATACCTAATTTTCTATATTGTTCAATTGGGTCATTAGGTAATTCATCTAAAGTCTGATAAGTTGATAATAAAGAACCCATAGCTCTAATTGTCATTTCAAATAATTGAACTTTAACATCTTGATCAAAAGATATTTTCTCCGCGACTAGTTGGATAGCTTTGGGATATGCTTCAGGATGAACCAAAGGCAACGAAGATAAAGTATCAAGTAATGTCATGGATACATTGGCGTGTATATCATTTATTCCGAAATTGTTAGGATCGGTATCTCGATACAAAGGTCCGCATGTTAAAGGTCGCAATTCGTCCTGTAAATGACTGAAGTATCAGCATTGTACCGTTTGGTCTACTGCCTTCCTCATCTTGATACATCTTCTTACTACTTGATCTACTTTCATACTTCCTAACCCTTCACTCCCTCATCAATTGATGATAATGGTACTCACAGCTGGATAAGCATATTTCATATACCCTTCGTAGCCGTGTTTGAAAAGCTAGATTAAGTACAATAAGCAAGAGTAATGAATATGCCTAATAATAACAAGGAGCTCACTGAAGCAGTCTCATCTCTAAGCTGTTCCCTCTTTTCATCCGTCATACACCAAACATGGGTTAAATGCAGTAGGATTAGCAAACATGCCGAATAAATTCGTAGCATGAGCGATTAAAAGAGCGAGGTGTACTTCGCCGGGCTCAGGACTTTCACTCTCTCAGATCATCCACCTTTTATATGGTGTAAATGACAAAATATTGTCAAAATGATCAAGAAAGTACAATAGTTCATCATACAGTACATCATTTCGATGACGGTGACGCAAATGTTCCACGTCATAACTTGAGCCTAACTTTCTATGACATATCAAACGTAGGGGAATGGTCGACCCACCGTATATACGCCATCCGTAACGTTCTGATGTTGATCTTTTGAGGGGAGGAGCTAGATGACAACAGAAGCAAGTAGTGCTGATATTATCATAGCACGATGCATAGTCTGAACTTTCATGAGGATGCTTCTACTGTAGTATCAATGATGTACAGTCTTCTAGTCTAACTCCATGATCATCAAGCTGAGACTTCCAATCATCCATTCATAGCCTGCAATCGATCAACCCATTCATGATGTTAATGTGGGTAGGAAAGGCAAAAGGGACAGCAACTAAGGATTACCATAAACGATACTGGTGGGTTTGTCGGTAGCTTTGTCAAAAGTTTTAGATAATCGAACAGTCACAGAGAGGTTTACGTTAAGAGATTTGCGATTTTACGTTATTTCGGAATAAGCATGTTCGATTTTGGGCTGACGCTATCATGCTTGCGTAGAACTCGTATATGGTCATGACAGTGATTCCACCTCGGCTCCCAGTCAGAGCTGAGTTGCAGCTTGCCAACGTGGTGTGATATCAGTAAGCTTCATGCTAATGCAAGCCTGATATTCTAGGTGAGGTAAAAGGAAAATGTGAAGAATAACTCAAATATCAGGACCAAATCACTTGTTCATCCCTTGGACGACATTCGGCAAGCACCAACGAGCTGTGTTCTTGAGGTCATATTTGTCGTCTCAGTGCTCTCTCCAATAGCGGACAGATGGCAGCGAATCTATCAACAGCCTAAACACTAGGACAACAAAGCTTAATTAACATCCATGCTTTCCATCCGTATATGTATGTATTTATGGAGGTTTCTATTGTCTCATGGATTTTGTTGAACCTTCGGCAGAAACACCGGACTGGGAAAAGTAATAACAGTAGTCAGTAATTGTATGCGACAACATGCAAGAATGAGCAATTGCAAAAGGCCTTGCTCGCTCCAGAGATAAGTGGACTCACGATAGGGTTCATGTTTTGACTCTTCATGTATTCGGTCATTTGGTCTTGGTATTCTGGAGTCATGGTGTGAGGAGGAGGAGGAGCTGTAGGAATAAGGAAGTACACATCAGCGATTTGATGCAAAAGGCGAATGCCTCTGTGAGATGAAGTATTTTGATGTAACGCATGAAAGAAACTTACCTTGTGATCGAGCGAATAAGAAGACACCGTAGGCGGCACCGACAGCTGCTAATGTACCAGCGAATACTTTCATACCGTGACCTTTTTCACTGACAGGTGTTCGTGGACCATGAGGACCGAAAGCGACGAAGTAAGCTGTGAGTTGGTAATGTAACATTTTTTGTTTGTTGAACAAGCGGATTCGTGCAAGTTTGATGAGGGATAGGTAAATGAGTATCATATAATCAGCTTGACATCCTTCTCATAATCATGGTGCTACAGGACAGAGGCTAAGGGTTGACCTGTAGCGTGGGAAAGATGTTGGAGTAACGGTTCGTGCATCTTCCTCCCGTCTCCCATTGTGTGACCATTTGACCCTCCATGCATTTCCTTGCGATGACGTCCATATAGCAAATATGAATAAGTTCATGAGATTGGTGAATACCAAAGGACTATCTCTTCCAATCTTTAAGATGTTATGTTGACATGGAACCTTGATCCGGAATGAGCCGAACCAGAATTATCCAATAACAATTTGATGAAATACGCGCACTTGGCACTTTAAAACTTACCAGCTTTCTTTTCATCAATGGTTAATTCTTTCCAATCTTTCTTTTGAATTTGTTCAAGTTGTTGATAAATTTCATATTGATTTTCTGATGATAAACCTTTCCATGAAGCTTCAATATTACCTAATGATCCACCTGATAAATTTGATGAAGTTGATTGAACTGAAATGGTAGAAGCGAATCTTCTAGCTGGTGCAATAGCTGATCTGAGTCTGAGTATAGACATTTTTAACTGATTTAATTTTTTTGCTTCTTTGATAGAAAATCAAAGCTGAGTGGGGAGTAGAGTAGAGAACAAAGAAACAAAAGAGTATTACAACAAGGATAATGTTTAAGAGGAGCAGTAAGATAGTCAAAAGTGATAAAATGATGATTATAGGTGAAATAACGGTAAATCCTTGATCCTTTGCAAAATGCGCCAATTCCTTATTCCTTATTCCTATAACATCCTATAACATCCTATTTGATATCCTCATCCTATATATAGCGTGGAGTTGATTCCCTATTATATTATGCACTGTAATACGGCGTTTTACCTAACTCCGCTATTATGGCACATTCCTAATTCATTTCCGACTCCTCCCGATTCAACCCCTTTACATCACGGTTATAAGAGATACGCGTCAAGTTCACTTTATTACCATTAGCATGAAACCTTAACACGAATTAACCAAAAATGCATGGAATGTACTGTTCAATCAAATTCAGATCATTTATCATAACTCCTCGATGACGAATGTCATGTATATGTACTCTAAGTATGGGGATTAATTGATCCGAATTGAACACAAACCAGTATAGCAGACTGCCACATATCGTTGATTGTATGGAAGGATTTGGTCTCAGTTTGATTAGGACAATCGATAACACCAAGACATTCGAATCATCAAGACGATACAGCACGAGTGCTTTCATATTACTCTGTATGTTATGCAAGGAGAGCCCAGATAGATAAGGGTAGGAGATGTTGCACCAAGAGTATGGTATTTCCGTATTTTGACGATTATCAGTATCGGTTCTTCTTGATTGCTATATGTTATGGCTACCGCTGCAAGCTGCAAACGATCCGTGAGCCGCTCGTTACAGACGGTAGCGATACTTGAGTATCTCGCTAATTGAGTAATGTATGTTTGAGAGATTCTACTAAAAATCCATTTGAGTAGCACAGAACGATACCAGCTGATCTAGTTTTCTTCTCATAATACCGCAAAAGGAATCAGGCGTAGCAAGACATCTCTCGACTGTCAAAGTGATGTAGCAGTGTTCTGAATCAGCCTAGAAGTTACTATATTGAAGTTTCTCGTGTATTTGTACAAGTGCTAACATCTTTGTCGAGCAGAATATGTTGTATAGAGTGAGTTTGATCGATCTTATCAAACGTGAATACAGGAACGGGAAAATCTCGAGATCAAATCAGTCAAGAAGCGGACATTACCGTTGCTTGGTATTCTCATCGGTGCTTACGTATTTGAAACATCGGATTTAAGAATCGGTGTTAAGCTATCAACTGTTGCTCTTTGCGGTGGGGTTTCTCTGCTGGCGGTAGAGAGCTATAACGCCGAAATTTCCCGGTTAATGGGAGGGTGCGATATGACCATGACCATGCATCGTTAGTCCTGACTCTGCTGCTTGTATGCTTGTATGCTTGTATCCTACCTACAGTTAGTGTTCAGTATGCCAGTTTGAGGTTTGACTGTGAGTGTAGCATTGGATGCTCTTTTGACATTATTATCAAAGATTGTAAAGAAGATACCGTTTTAACTCATCCATCAAGCTTTTTAGCTCTTTCACACGCTCAACAAAAAATCAACAGTCGACCTTCCGACTCGATATCAACTTATTAGAATCGATTTAGAAGGACTGTAAGAAAAAAAAGGAGGATATTATACAAGATGGCTCTTCAAACACTTCCAAACGATGTCGCTAAAGTAGCTTCAGAAGGTTCAGTTAAACTTTTCGGTAAATGGGATGCTGAAGGGTGAGTTGGGGTATTCATATTGATCATCGCATCATAAGAAGGGGAGAACAAGGTCGCATTCAGTCATACAAGTGGAAGTAAATTGGATATCCTTCGCAAAGGCAGATATGTCGAATCGTCAAGGCATTGAAGATGAGCAAAGCTAGAGATAAAGGATTCATTGAAATTAGAAGGACGAAAGGATATTATCAGCAGCATTATGGGGAAGGTAATCAATGCTAATTCATGGCATCTCATTATAGTGTCGAAGTTAAAGATATCTCCCTTACCGATTACATCAACGTTAACCACGCTGTCTACGTTCGTGAGTATTAGCTTTCCTTTCTTATATAGTTAAAAACTACATCCAGTGATTAGAACCAAAGTACTGATCTCGTATATCCTCTATAGCCCACACTGCTGGTCGATATGCCAAAAAACAATTCGCTAAAGGACGAATGCCAATTGTTGAAAGACTTGTTAACGCGTGAGTGTAGTATTCAGCTCAAGTATACATCTAGTTCAGCTATAGGACTTTCCCTTCCTACGATCATACCTGTGCAACTGGGCGACAAAGCTGATTTATTATTCTGTAATTGATCTTTCATAATAGCCTCATGATGAACGGTAGAAACAATGGTAAAAAAATCATGGCTGTACGAATTGTTCAACACGCTTTTGAAATCATTCATTTAGTTACTGAACAAAATCCAATTCAAGTTTTAGTTGATGCTGTTGTAAACACTGGACCAAGAGAAGATTCAACTAGAATTGGTTCTCAAGGTACAGTTAGAAGACAAGCTGTTGATGTTTCTCCATTAAGAAGAGTTAATCAAGCTGTTTCTTTATTAACTACCGGTACAAGAGAATCCGCTTTCAAAAACTCAAAATCTGTTTCAGAATGTTTAGCAGATGAATTAGTTAACGCAGCAAAAGGTTCATCAAACTCTTACGCAATTAAAAAGAAAGATGAACTTGAAAGAGTAGCTAAATCTAACCGATAATTTTTTCAAATATATCAATATATATTCTTTTCATTATTTTGGATATTTATCATTGTGGTTTAGTTTAGATAGAAAACGATGGATGGGGAAAGAAAGGAGGGATTGTTATATTGGATAGATTATCTTTTTGGTTCTTTCTAGATAGCTATCTAGTATACTTTCTCTCGTAGTTGATATAGCCTAATTTAGGGATGTCATGAAGGCTTTTTGCTTTGCATTTTCAATTGATCAATATGGCAATCTACGTTTTCAGCCCATCTGTCATCATATGATAGCATACTGATTTATCAACCAACATGATGTTCACATGAGGTAGTAACGTATCAAATCATACATTCATGTTGATACAACAAGCATTACATGACAAATACAGACAAGTATTGTACAGCATATACAACATATCGCTCGATTGTCGTTCATCAGCTCCGAGAATCACTTCTCTCCATTTCCATCGGATTGTACAGCAGCAGCAAGTTTAGCTTCTTTCTTAGCCTTAGCATTCAGTTTGATCTTCTCAAACTATTCGTCTACATCAGCAATTTAACGAAGACTGCCGACTGGTTAGTAATCACTTACTCTCTCTTTATACCTTGTTATCGTTTCTTTCTGTTTCTCATTTTCAGCTTTCATTGAGCGTAATTCATCTTCAAGTTCTTTTATTCGTTTTTTAGCTAGTCGATGAAGGAGAAAATTTCCCAATGATTTAGCCTCAAACATTTATCCGATTGTAGTTTCCCAAATGCAAAAAATGGTATTACTTACAAATTGAATCATCTGAGGGTCCTTGTCTATTACTGATGGTATTAGTAGTGGAATGAGCCAGAGAATTCGCTAACAACTGCGATTTCCAAATTTCTTGACCAGCTTTAACTCTACCAGCTTCTTTCTTTAATGATTCCATAATCACTTTTAATCCTTTTTCACGTTCTTCAAGTTGTTTTTTTAATAATTTATTCGATGTATCTAATGATTCAGCATGAATAGCTAATCCATCTAAAGAAATTTTTAATGATTCATTCTCAAGTAGAAGTTCTTCAGCTGTCTTAGTCGGACCACTAAAGATAGGATGTACCAAACATTTATTCAGTACTGAATATTAAGTATGATTAATGGCTAGAAACCCGATAACTCACCCAGTACCCGTATTAGGTCTACCCTTTTGATCTTCTTCATCATCAGTCGATTCGATTTCTTTTTCTTTACCTTTACCCTTTCTCACTACATAAAAGCTGTCTTCTGAATTCTCCTCCTTGTTCTTTCCTTTATCTTTTGTCGTTATTGTCTTCTCTCTATGTAGCTTATCTTCTTTCTTATTTGACTTAATATCCGTATTTTTATTTGCAGACGTTGCAGGTGGTCGATTAACAGGAGCAGTAGCGAACATTACTGGACCACTAACTTCTTCAATCATATTTTCTAACATACCCCAAAACCTCGAAAATGGATCTAAGGTTTCTGGTGGTGAACCAAAATGTATGAATGATTCTTCTGTCGAAGATGATGTTGATGATGATGAATATAAAGGTGATAAAGATGGTTCAGCTAATTGAACACCAGCTTGAGGTGTAGTAATGGTTGTAGGTGGTCGTAATGCGAATGGTGGGATTGACCGAGGTGGTGATAATCGATTCGCTATTGATTTACTTCTATACTCAGCTGAGACCGACATCTGTAGGGTGAACCAGCTCACCTAATCCTGAAGGTTGTATACCTGTGAAACCAAGATTACTTGGTATATTCATCCCTCTCATTGCATCTGTTGGTCTCGTTGCAATTTGTGTAGCAGCACTTTCGCTCACCAGTCTTCTTTGAATTGGCCTACTATCACTTACACCTACTATACGTGCAGGAGAAGATGATTGATCTTTTTGAGCATTCAAGATTCGCCTTTCAACGTCCTTCAGTAATTTCTTATGTTGAATTACCAACATCTTCAATGTATTTGCTTCATCACTACCTCTGGATTCAGCATCTTTCTGAGCTTTCTCATATAGTTCAATCGCCTCTTGATATTGCTTTAGAGCTTGTGTTAGAATTATTATCGGCACTGATGGTGGTCGAAGTACAGTCGACGCTTCCAAGGATAAAGCATGGGCTCTTTGTAGTGGATTTGAGGGGATCGAGGTTGCCATATTTGTTGTTAATGGCGCCGCTTGAGATTGATTGAAAGTTCACATTCGTCTCTAATTTGATATAACTACATGTAGGATAATTGCCTGAGTGAGCTTTCGAAGTCGCCCTTGATGAGTATTACTTGATCACAAGTGAGTTGAGAGAAAGCAAGAATGAATGAAAGCTAAAGATCTGTAGTTTAGAATTATCTGATAGCCAAGAATATGGTATGGTTCGGTAAGGTTAATTGACCGGGAAAGTCACATGCCGTAATTACATAATGTTTGTCATTTTAAGCTTAAGATCTTATTGTTTTGATCCTTGTAGCATTTTGTAATTGTTGCTGTAACTTTATTCTTCTTGCATCAATCAATTTTTCACTATCCTTATTCTCCATCTATCACTATTACTTCATCCTCCTTTCTATATACGATAGGTTATTGCGAACACGGAAGATCAAGAGAATTGATCAGTGGGAAGTGAAATGGATTCATCATTGGCATTACCGCCGAACCTAGTTGGTATAATAACACCTTCAACCGCTCATACCTTATCATTTCTAGCTACAACATCATACGTAGGATCATTATATCTTTCACAAAAGTTGTTCAATCCCAAAACACCTAAACAAGCAAAAGCCAAACCAATTAATTCAAATCATGATGACGGATCAGCTATACCACCTATTTCATCAACAGATGATGGAGATATAGGGTACGAGGGAAATGGACCAAAACCTGGATCAAGAGATCATCCAGAAACTATGAAAAGACGTATGATAGCTGTAATCATTTCAACAACATTATCATTATCAAGTGTTTATCTTACAATCAAAAGTTTAGCAAAATATTCTGGTAATCGTAGTAGTATAATTCAGAGTTTAACTTTATTGGGATTAAGATTACCTAATAATAATGATAACAGCAAATTATTATATCAGATCTTACCATGGACATTAGCTCCTATATTAATGACTGGACCATTATTTGCTATGCTTCTAGATGATGATCTACCTTTGATAGGTAATAGGTATCATGGTGAAGGTTTACTACAAAAATTAGGCAGGGGATATAGGGAGTTTGGTTTGATGGAACTTAGGAATTATGCTGTAGTGAGTGAACTAGTTCTTGCATTGCGTAATGTACAGACATCGGAGACCACAATATGTTTGGAACAATGAGCTGAAATATCTCGACTCACTCCAGGGACCTATAACAGAAGAATTAGTATTTCGATCATCAATCTTATCGGTATCGATATTAGGTGGATTATCATTTAGTTCTATGGTTTTTGGTACACCTTTATGGTTCGGTATAGGTTAGTGTTTCCCACAGTTGTAACCTCGGAGATGTGATTTGATATTACAATATGCCAGATACTGATTATAGTCAATCCCACCTATTCAGCTCACGCCCATCATGCACTAGAAACGTTCCGTAAGAATGGTTCGACAAAGCATGCCGCTATACATGCTATTTTAGGGTGTTGTACGTTTGATTTACCGTCCTACCAATTCGACTTTGAGCCTTGCACTGACGACATAATCGCCTACGGTCCGTAGTATTCCAATTAAGTTATACAACACTCTTCGGATGGTTCGCTTCCTATCTATATCTTAGAACAGGTAGGTTCGTTATACGGTCAGCTGAGGACGGTGAACAGCTAATGCCAATTATATTTTTTTTAAAAAAAAACAGGATCGGTCTTACCGCCATTAACATCTCACATTTTCTGCAACGTTATGGGTATTTATTTACCCTCCACAGCAATCGCTAGGCAACCCAAAAGACGATATTGTGAGTTAAGAATTGTCAATTAATCCAACGGGAAAATAGCTTCTGATTGACAAATCAATATATATATTGCTTTCGATTACCAGTAATTTGGGGTAGTTATCTAGCTGGAATAGCTGGTTTTGTATGGGGTTTAACAAGATTGTGATTCCCACTATTAATTTCAAGAATCATGTTTTCGTCTGTTTAAGGATCATGTTAACAAATAGGATAGACGATACCATATTTATATATCAAGTTTCAGTTTTATACCAAACATTGTATATACCACTCATGCCAATGCATATATACCAGCATGTTTTGAGATTTTAAAGCATCCTAAAACCAAAAGAAAAGGCACCTAAATGTCTATCACGCTCACCATACGTTCAAAAACAATCACAGTGATCCTTTGTAATGCCGTCCTCAAATGTAAGTTATGCAGGAAGGTTGAAACAAATCAGATTAGATCTAAATGATTGCAGATTTGTGTAAAATCCATGCTTAAATCATCGTACAAAAAAGAAGGAATAATGAAAACCCCCAATATGTGAAATATGTCATTCATCCAATGCATCCCAATCTAACGCTAATAATATAAGATTTGAATAAACAACTTATACGACGGTACCGGCGTTAGAAGCGATACGAGGCCATAAATCAGCCTAAAATAGTGAGATAACAACATAAATCAGTTTGATTTTCTCAATTTATAAGGATTGATATTGAATTCAATAAAATGAGACGAAAAAAATGACTTACACATTCTTTAGCTACTGGACCGTTGATAGCACTTCCTTTCATTTCACCTTTAGCGTTAACAATGACACCGGCATTGTCTTCAAAGTAAAGGAAGATACCATCTCTTCTTCTCCATGGTTTTCGTTGTCGGCAGATAACGGCTGGCATAACTGTTTATGGAAATTTTGCAAATGAATAGGGTTGATAAGGTGTGATATTTGGTATAGTGGCCGAATGATAATGTTTGATGTGAATTGAGCCAAAGAAAGAGATTTGAAGGTGAAAAATATCAAATAATCAGTCAAACTATCCTTTCTAGTACAAACACCACGTATGGAGGAATCTTTTACTAACCCTTTTTTCTTAATTCAGGTTTACCTTTTTTAACTGAAGCCATAACCATATCACCGGCAGCGGCAGCTGGAAGTCTGTTAAGTCTAGCACCGAAACCAACTACTGAGATAACGTATAAGTCTAGATGAGAGAGAATGAATTGTAAGGAGATGACAGTATCAGCATTCACGTGTTCTGCTATTCTGCTATTCTGCAACTTTGATATTTAACTCACTTTTAGCACCTGAGTTATCAGCACAGTTCATAACGGCTCCAACAGGAAGACCGAGAGACATTCGGAATTTGGTACCGGTAGCGGCGGCTGTAAATGATTAGGTATATCATCAGTTTTGGTTGTTCTATCTAACGACTGACACGCTCCATCCAAGTAATTCCAAGCAGAACAGCAACGATATAGGTCAAGAATGGCAGGGACGTAATGGAATGTCAAGTCTAATAAAAGCTGGTGACTGGGACGATTGATTGCTGAATATTGTTTTTCGTTGATAGGTTTGTAGAATTGTGCAAAGATTGTCGCCTATGTTGAAATCATCATGTATACCCTGTTCTTATTTAACCATCCTCTGATCCAGCTGATTCTCCATCTCTTCTACATGATACATATGATACTGTTGTATTGATCGCTGTGATGACATTGCTGTTTAGTTGATACCGCTGAACTGTTGAGGTTGTTGATCAAGATACCGTGTCGTCCTTGCATTCCTTCCATCCATTCTTTTCCTATATCATTCTGCTCCGTTCTAATTGATTCTGTGGTGTGTATGATGCTCTACTCACATTTGGCGGACATTTTGAATTGTCTTTTTGAGGTTTTGAAGGATAGGAGGAAGGGTAAAACTGAAGTTGTAGATAATTAAAGGTTTATTTTGTTAAACTACCAAACTACCAACTGAGCAGGAATTGGCAGTGAGCAACAACCACACGACAGCGAGTAAGAGCATAGCCTAAAACCTCGAAACCTCGCATCTCACCCTACAAACCGTGAAACCATACCACGATGAAGATTTTTGGATGAATTATTGAAGCGGAGTTTCGCGGTATTTAAAAATCGATAGAAATCTCGCTTATCAGTGGCATAAAATCATGGACTAAAAGGGAAGGAAGATATAGAGGAGTAACTGATGAAAAGGCGGACACCTCCGTAAAATAGATCATGATCTTGTACGCGTCGTCGCGTGGAACAAAAGATGACTCAACCCAATATGAATGTCTGGCAAAAAGGTTAGGGTGAAAATACCAAAAATATCAGGTCGCGATCGAAAACATAATTTCAAGGAAAAAGAGATCAAAGGAAACATGATATCATCGTTATATCTTATCAACATTATATTTTTGCCATTGCAACCTTTTCTATAATAGATATCGAAGTAATCTGTACCGCAACGAGTATATATCTAGCGTAGTCAAATACATTCACCTCAACATAATAATTTCTCAGCAAGCACAACACACATGACACCACCATCTACAAAATCAGCCTCATCCGACAATATCCCTTCCTTATCTCATACAGCCGCAACTTCAGTAACGAATTCTATGCCTGTATCGCCTCGAACAGCTTCTCCAGGATTAGCGGAAAATGTTAAGATAGCTAATGGGGAATCAGATGATAAGGACGAGAAGGTAAATGTGGAAGAACTAGTCGAGGAAATTCAGGAGGGAGGTGAAACGGATCCCAAGGTGAGTTTGTGCAAAAGTAATGTTTACACAAACGCGTCGAGGAAAGGAAGGAGATATTCCGATTCTTCAAACGATCTATACAAGAGACAACATCTTGAATGACCTGGAAGTCAATGATGAAAGGAAGGAGTATACCTGTTCCGGGTTCAATGCTATTGGATGTATTCAACATGATACACAACATACTTTGTTTGGTTCGGGTTGTTTTTCCGGTCGGAGGAAGAGAACACAAATCTCGTCAGCATAGTATAGAAGCTTACTACCTTCCTTTGTTTTTCTCATTCTTTGTTCCCCACCATATAATATAACTTGATTGATTGTGGATAATGGCCATAATCCGATTCATATCATTCATTTACTTGTCATCTGTAACTTTCTCTCCTCATCATCAATCTGTGAATAATCAATAATGTATCTGACTCCACCTCAATCCGACTCACCTTTACCTCCTATCGACGATAATATGGATGACGAACAATATCAGGCTGCTGCTAGAGCTTCGAGATTATCTTTTTTATTGGATAAATCAACTATCTATGCTAAAATCATTGGAGAACGTATGGAAAGACAACAGATAGAAAAGCAAAAAGCTGAAGCTAGAGCTGAAACTAGAAAAGCAAATAAAGAGAAAAGAGCTGAAGAAGGTCAACAGTCTACTAGAGGTAGTACGAGAGACAAGAAGGCCAAAGTGGAACAAAAAGACCCTGAGCCAACCAATAACAAGAGAAAAAGAAGAAGCGAAGGCGGCAGAGGTGAAAAGCGAGTCAAAGTAGAAGAAGAGGATGGCGAAGATGTAAAGGTCGAAGAGGTGAGCTATTCGGTGAATAGGATTGAACTGAAATTGTAGCTGACGGGATTTCGTTGCAGGGTGTTGAAGGTGAAGATGATTCACAAGTTAAAGAAGAACAACCGAATGGCGATGCAGATGAAGCCGACGGTGAAGATAGCAAACAGTATTCGTTCAAACAGCCTGAACTAGTAACCGGTGCGAAGTTAAGAGATTATCAGCTGGCCGGTGTGCAGTGGATGATATCTTTATACGAGAATGGTTTAAATGGTATTTTGGCCGATGAGATGGGTTTGGGTAAAGTAAGTTGTAATCATCACGCTGCACCGTACTGTGTCTCATTGACTGACTGCCCCTGCCGTTCCAGACCCTACAAACGATATCTTTCCTTGCCCATTTACGGTCAAAGGGAACATGGGGTCCATTCCTTATCGTGTGCCCTCTATCAGTACTAAACAACTGGTGTTCAGAATTCGAAAAGTTCGCTCCATCTGTACCGGTAAGCTGCTGCTTGATTTATACCCCGGAATGAGCTTACAAATGATTCTAGGTTCTCATGTATCATGGTCTTCCTGAATATAGAGCTGAACTTCGAAAAACACGTCTACAACCTCCTTCTTCGGCTGGTGTAGGAGGGCTAAAGAGTGGTAAAAGAGGTACAAGGAAATCAACCGGATCAGCGCTCCGACCAGGACAGAATGATACAACCTCGTTCCCGATTGTAGTTACAACATTCGAAATAGCGATGAGAGATAAGCAGTTCCTGAGTGGTCTTTTATGGAAATTTATCGTTGTTGATGAAGGTCATAGATTGAAAAACTTGGATTGCAAGTAAGTCGGCTACCATGACCGTTCAAAAATGCACCAAGCTGATCGTATTGATCTAGACTCATTCGAGAGTTGAAGTCTTACACCAGTGCCAATAGAATGATTCTTACTGGTACACCATTACATGTAAGTTAGCTGCTCTTATGAGAATTATCTTCCAGCTGACATAGTCTTGATCGTAGAACAATCTTGCCGAATTATGGTCTTTGCTAAACTTTATTCTTCCCGACATTTTCGATGATCTAGATTCTTTCCAACAGTGGTTCAACTTTGACGAAATGAACAACGGATCCACTACAGAAGGTCTGCTCAACAAAACATCGGTTGTTTCCTCGCTACACGCTATCCTAAAACCATTCTTATTACGTCGACTGAAAGTCGATGTGGAGAAGGATCTACCACCCAAGAAAGAATATCTACTGTATGCTCCTCTTACCCAGCAGCAGAAAGATATATATCAAGCTATCGCTTCAGGATCAATCAGACAATTCTTGATTGATAAGAAATCAGGTGGTATTGAAGATGAAACGGCCGAAGAAGAGGAAGTCGCCAAACCTGAGCCTGAATTACCAGCAGTACGCGCGTCAAGAAAAAAAGATCGGGTCAATTACAAAATTGAAGAGAACGATTCCAAATTTATCAGGGATCTTGAAAATGGCATTAGAGTTGACGAACCTAGTGGTGTGAAGGAGAAATCTGCTGCTGAGATCGGTAGAGATTGGGCATTACAGCAAGCCAGTAAGTTCACAATCAATACGCTTTTGCAGTAATCGAATAATCAACTCAGTGAATCGTTACTGATTTCCTTCTTGTTGCAGAGAAAAGCGTTAACAACATGCGATTACAAAATATCGTCATGCAGTTACGGAAGATCTCTTCACATCCTTTCCTTTTCGATTGGCCAGTGGACCCTAACACCAACGAATATGTCGTCGACCAAGAACTTGTCAATGCTAGTGGTAAAATGCTCTTACTAAATCGATTACTAGATGAATTGTTTGCTAGAGAACATAAAGTTCTGATTTTCTCTCAATTCACTACCATGTTGGACGTTATCGTGAGTCAGCTGGGAATTGCCAGTTGAAGACTCGTAGCTAATCCAGATTATTTTGCAGGAGGATTGGGCTAATACCTTCAAAGGCTTCAGGACCTGTCGAATTGATGGGTCTACATCTCAGGAGTCAAGACGAGAGCAAATGGCAGAATTCAACAACGGAGGTGAAAATCCCGACGCCTGTAAATTGTTCTTGCTATCAACTAGAGCAGGTGGTTTAGGTATCAACCTGGTTGCGGCAGATACTGTCATATTCTTTGACAACGATTGGAGTGAGTTGATCAGCTGTAACTACTAGTGTTAAGATCGCTGACCTCTTCCTATGCAGATCCACAAATGGATTTACAGGCACAAGACAGAGCTCACCGAATTGGTCAAAAACGACCTGTATTGGTTTTCCGACTTGTGTCAGCCCACACTATTGAAACTAAAATCCTTGCCAAAGCCGGATCAAAGAGAAAACTGGAAGCTTTAGTTATATCGCAAGGTAAATTTGGCAGAGTAGTGGATGAAAATGGTCGGGTGATTTTAGGTAAAAAATCAAAGGTTGAAACTACCGCTGAAATGGCTAAAGCTTTGTTGGAGTTGGATGGTGAAGAGATTGATGTAGTTACTAAGGATGATAAGATTATCAGGTGAGTCATTGCTTTCGCCGCATTCGATAATTGCGATCCTGAACTGACATATACAACGTTCTAGTGATGCCGATTTGGATATCTTACTTGATCGATCACCTGCTGCATTTGCGAGACAAAAAGGATGGTCAGCTGGTCTTGGTAAAGGTGGAGCTGATAGAAAAGCTCAAATTGAGAAAGGTGAAAGAACAGCATTCGAAGTTTTTGAAGCTGCTAAAGATGATGCAGGTGGTTTGGATGCTATGTTTGGTGGTGATGGTGAAGCTGAAGAGAAGTAAAGGTGAAGAGAACATCTGTATGCTCAAGTATTGTCCTTCAAATATCAAATCCGTTGTATCGTTTCTAACCGTGTAACCATTATTCCGTATACTTCGCACCGCATTTAGCCTTTACATTTTTATAGACTAATTTTACACATCGCTGTTAGATAAATCATTATTATATAGATAGATCTCAAAAAAGCTTAGAGTCATTAGACTACGTTATATGCCATTGTACATCTGATTATCATACATCTTTTCCAATCGCTTCTATATTGCTATGCAACCTCTCTATGTACGACCTAATACCCAAGATGAACTATCTGCATCGTTAGATATTTGCAAGTTGTCTTTCCCTCAATAACTATGCAGACTTTAAGACATGACGCATAATAGATCATCCTTCATTTGAATACACATATAATCTATTACGTTTCGGTTTTCGGATTATGCAATAAAGATAGAACGCATGTACGTATCCCCCTTTATTGAAATTCCCGGTTCCTTAAGTATTTACAATAGCTGGGGAGAACAATATTCACAAAACGTGGCAGTGAGACATAGGGTGATCCTTTGCATTATGAGACAAAATCAAGAAAAAAAGGAAAGATCTCATGTGGCCCACCTCTGTTTTATCCAATCAAATGGCATCCATTTCAGTCGATAAGAGATACGAGATCATATCTATGTAATTAACAGATCCTGACATGTTACACTGCTGATTTCATAATGCATTAGAAATGGTACATGAAAAAGAACAGACACCGTAAAGTATATATCCAGAGGAAGTTAGGTTACCTTACTCGATCAGTCAGGTAATTTACCATTTCTGTTTCTGTTGTTTTGTTTTGTAATTAAAGTGGAGGTGTCGAGGTTATGCTTTAAATTCGGGGTATTTAATTTGTAATTTTGTATTACAAAATTTTCCTGTGTTCTAATAAGTTAATTCCCTTGTGCCTTTTCAAAATTCTTTTTTTCTGTACCGGCACACACTGCTGCACTCTCTGCCTGTGACATAACGCATATGAAAAGTCTAAAACGCACTAAAAACCAATAAACCAACCCCCCTCTCCATACAAATGGGAAAAAAAGCCTCCGATTCGTCCACTTGACTTTGTTCATCACTTTCATATCTTTCTTTTTTCTTATATTCTACATACGATTATCAACATATCATTATATCAATATTATCAATTCATCATTCTGTCCTGTACAAACACCCTTTCAAGTGTATATCTTTAACAGACATTCTATCTCATCCAAAATATCCCTATCAGCAAAAAAGCGGTCCCGCTTAGAGAGTACAGTAATCCTGCAAAAACGACTGCTTGACCGGATCTCAATACCATAAATCCCTCTGCGATTACAGAAGATAGGTCTACGAACAGATCCACTCAACAAGCAATCGAGCAGATAGTAGTAGTAGCCATAAGGAGCGAACAACAGCAATATTCCTCATACTTTATTCGACTCGGAACATTCAGAAATACAAAAGTAGGGCGTAAAACCCAAGCAAAGACGAACAGTGTGTAACCCCTTATTGTCCTCAAGAATTAACTTCCCACTTTTACCACTATTTTGGCTCAGGTCACAAATTGCCGCACGGTTCACCTAACAGACAATAATAAATCATTCACTCATCAATCATTCAACACTCATTAATTGACAATCATAATCGGCAGAAGCGCCTATATTCCCCAATCACATGCATATACACATATAGATTTTTACACATACTCTTGTGCATCACTACCTTACTTAGGGGTATTCACGCATATATACTATATCGTACCTAGGCGACAAAGGGTAAATAAACCCCAAAATATTTGGAACCTTGATCTCGACATTCCTCAAAATTTATAGATATATATAGAGTATATCGTATCGTAATATAATATCGAGTCTACACCGAAGGTGTTTAGGTGAATACCAGTAAAACACCATGTATAATCCTTATTCAACGCTCGGACAACCGGTCCCCGGACCTTCATCTGCACCTTTGAACATTGATTCGTCATCACACCCACGCACTCAACCTCATCAATATTCTAACACATATCCAACAAATGTACCATATTCTCAGATGGATAATCAACCTCAACCTCAGGCATGGGCTTCCTCTTCATTATCATCATCTCACACAAATCAATATGTAACTAATTCTCAGAATGCTTGGATGAACTGGTCAACTATCCCTCCCCCTCCCCCTCTTCCTCTGAACTCGTCACACACATCTGCACCAACCATTGATTCGTCTTACAATTCAACGTACAATCCACCATCCAGTATATCATACGGATATTTCGCTACAAATGACTCAGGCCTGAACGACTATTCAAATATGAATGAGAATGGATCTATGCAAAAGGATCAAAAAGAGTACGTTGATGTTGATACTACTATTCATCATGATAAGTTGTTTGAGTGAGTCTGGCCTATCAACGCAACTGTGTTATTAACGGGCGATTTGGTTATGCAATTACAGTACTCATGCTAACGAAATAAATCGTTCGTAGTACGGCGTTTGCAGCTCCAGCCATCAATCTAGGTACAGGAGATCGATTCTCTCAATTGTTGGAGGCTAAAATGTCAATGATGAACGGCAGTCCGCCTGCTATTGCTAGTGGGACTGTCGATACCCAACCTAGATCCTATGAGTATAGATTAGGTGGGCATCCATCTCAGATACAAAATTCACATCAAACGAATCCATATCCACCGATCTCAACATCTATGAGCACGTCTCTTCCTTCTATGAACTCTCAATCTATTTCGGACGGACCTGCGAGTGCACACAGAGTCACTGAGATATCATTGCCCAGTGGAGCGCAGAAAAGCTCGGTCATTACTACCCAAACCACAACTCAAGTGGCACCCACAATGCCGAACAACTTAGGCGAAAGTTCGAGGTTGATCAACCATTCACCACCTCAATGGATGCCAAATCCTGCAACTTACAATATACCGCCACCTCCTCCACCCCAAGGTGATTTATCATCAATTCCTACATCGTCGTCTTCATCTCCATCAATCATGATGAACTCTTTATACAACCCTCCCATACCTTCACCTGCTCCTGCCTCGTCTTTGCCACAACAACAGTACTCAGTATACAATCAACCTTCAACTAACGGTTCATTCCGACAAAGTACTTATTGTGCCCAACAGAAGACTTCCCTTGACCCCTTGGCTGTTGAGAAGCATCTGTCAGATTGGTCACAAACTCAGATTCAACCTGATTTAGTGGCTCCTCTACCCGCTTCTATTCAACAATATCAAAGACACAGAAGTCCTACGATGGTCATTGGTGATGGTGAAAAATATGGTCTACATTCCAATATTACTGATTATAACCATAATCAAATTCCACATAGTCACCCTTCAGCCCATTCAGCTTCGGCACCTAATTCATCCAATAATACTTACATGTCTCCTTCTCTACCACACCTACAAGCTCATCCTTCTACATCTGCCCCTGCATCAGCAAGATCATCCAAATCTCCAACTTCTCTCCCTAACACCATACCTCGCGGTCCTCATCAATCTCAGAAAGCACCTGCTATGCCGAGTTGGAGCACTTCAACTCAAAGTACCAGGCAGGAAAAAGAAGATCTTCCACCTCTACTGAAAATTCGTATGAAAGATGCCGCTAAAGCGAGTGCAGATAAACACCAAAGCTCAGAATGGGTATCCAAACAACCTGGATTGATCAAGAAAAAAACAGGCGAGGCTACTCTAGGTAGGCCGAAGACATTGGAGAAGGGAAAGAAATTCTCATATTCAACATCATTCAGTAAAGCTGATTTACCTGAAAAACCGAATAAGGGTAAAGGTAAAGGTAAAAAGCGAGAGAATAATTCTCAAGACAAAGAAGATGAGGTAGAGGAACTCAACGAATCGACTGTAACAGCAAAACCTGAAAAGAAGAAGCGTAAAGTCCAGGTAGAGGAGATCAAAGAGCAGACGTCAACCATTGATATAGGGCAACCCAGATCTACAGAGATGGATACGTCATCAAGCCAAGCCGAGAAGCCACAGATTGATAAGACAATTATTGCTTGTAACAACTGTCGGGCTAAGAAACTGAAGTGAGTCGCATATCGGTCCGGTATATAAGGAGTGTACTGACAAATTCTTTATTTTCACAATTGTTCAGGTGCAATGGAGAAAAACCAAAATGTTTCCATTGTCATAGACGAGGCGAAGATGTGTGTGTTTATGAAGCTATATTGAGGCGTAGAGGACCAGGTAAACACAACAAAGAGAAGGTGACTAAACCAATGAAATCATCAAGTGGCAAGAAGAGAAAAGGTGGTTCATCCAAAGGAGATATAGCTAATCAAGAAGTTGAATCTGGATCTTCTCCTGCTTCATCATCGAATAATTCAGAAGATGAATCACAGACGCAATCAACATCGGATAAATCGCGAGATGGAACGCAAAAAGAGAAATATATAGAATCTTTCGGTCTAGGTGGTGGCGGTTCAGAAGGTAGAATTAAATCTAGAAGATTGAATGAAGATGAAATCAAAAATATGGATTACATTTTAGGATCAAGTAGTACGGATGCAATTGATCATCAACAAAGTTATGATAGGAATTCTAATGGAGGTAATTTAGGTATGGGTTTTGGTAATAATCTAAAAATAAAAATAAGCAATAATATTAATATGCCACAAAATCAAACTAGTAGTAGTTTAGGTAGTGGGAGTCGTTTCGAACTAAGCACTTTGAGGGATTAAGAGTTTGTTCTTTATAGTCAGTTAAATTGACGATTGTGTATCATATATATCGTAATGTGATTTGAGATTTGCATTGTTCTTTTTGTTTCTTTGTATCCGTAATGCATACATGTAGACGACATAACCCAATATCATATCTATCCATTTCGTGCAGACGAAAGCCAAGCTGTTTCCGTTTGGCATAGACAATCATTTTGTACGATGATGCATATATGTGTCTTCCATAGAATGAATTGCTGCTGAGCAAATACTAGATACACGATGTAGCTGGTTGTATCTCTTGCCATTTTTCTCATCATGTGTTTTCTGTTATCCTTTATTGCCTTTTGTTTTCGGTAATTTTTACTGAACGTTTGGTTCACCATTAGTTTTCTTTCCAGCTTGCATATCTTGAATTGCTTTAATCATCCTACCACCTAATTTAGTCGCTTCTTCAAATCGTGGGGAGAAGAAGTCTAGGAGAGGGAATATAAACGAAATTCAGTTACGATAATTCATCGATTGAATATCCTTTTCTTTTTCAGTTGATTTTCAAAGAAAGTATTCCTCATATCTGGGTAAAAAGGGGTAATTATTATTCATGCACTTACTAGAAGTTTCTTCGAATCTCTTTTGATACAAATCAAAATTACCAAAACTTATACATTCTGACCAACCTCTTGCAGCAACGACAAATTCAATATCATCTGGTCTATGTATACGATCTGATAAAGCAGCTTGGATAGCTGAACTTAATAAACTAGTTGATCTAAATAAATATTCTGCTACACCAATCCATAACATAAATACAGGTGTACCAGCAACAGTTAAATGTTCATATGGTCTTATACCTAATTTTGACCAACAATCAACCATTGCTAATAAACTTAAATGTGAATTTGGTGTTGAGGAATTAACATTAACCCCTTCATTTGAAGGGGAAGAGGAAGAGGAGGAAGAATTTAAATTACTTGAACCTCCTAAACTAAATTCATCCAATATTTTTTCACTTAATAAAATTGGATCTCTAATTTGATGATTTTCACTTGAGGATGAAGATGAGGAAGAAGTGCTAGATGATGAAGATGAAGGGGGATCTTGATTTTTTTTCCAACCGAAAACTTTTTCTCTTGATTCCCAAACTCTATCTTGTAATTCTTTTTGTTTATTTTCAACCATTAATTTAAATAATTCTGTAACAGATTTTGAATATTGTTGAATTTGAATTTTCGCTGAAGGATTTAATAATGCTAAACCAGCATAAACATGCCATTTTGCAGAATAAATTCTTAATGTTATATTTACTTTAACAACTTCAATTCCAGATACATATCTTGCTGTTTCCCAAGGATATGAGGATGAATTTTTCCATGCTGTTCCCATACTAAAAAATTTCACGTTAATAATATCAATATTCAGTATTTATGTGTTAAGATAGGATACTGCACAATATCAATCAACAAAAACAGACTCACCTTAAAAACGCAGCATGAGTTACAGCTTGAGTATTTGCTGTAACTTCATCATGTTCTTCATAACTTAAATAAACATATCTACTTTTAAATGATCTAAAAACATCTTCTACCATTTTTATATTTGATTCTGGTCCTCTATGATGTATTATAATCTATCATATTGGGTGATTAGCGCAGCTGATAGGCAGTAAAATATAAAATATGGTTATTCGCTTACTAAAGGTTGTCCTTCGGTGGTTACTGTTGGACCATGTAAACTATGAACACTAGTTATACCGACATCTTCAGGTAAATAATTTTCGAAAGCTTCTTTCTCAGGTGCTTTTACACTTGTTTGACCAGCTACTACTGCACCAATTTTTGTTGAAGGTCCATATTCTCTCACGACAGCGGTTAAAGCTGCAGCTTCAACTGAATAAATTATGAAATCTGATAAACGGGATACAGAATGTCCATTAGGTAGAGGTATGATACCGGTTCCTATCATAATCACACAATGTTAGCAGGCTGTCTCTATTTAGTTCATCGTACAGTAATTCATACGCTGGACGTGCAAGCTCAAGGTAAATGATGTATAATACAATTAATGGGTATAACATACCTTCAAATTCCTTTTGTAAAGTTTCGTATGATTCCGGTTTATCACATACGTATATTCTGATTGATAGGAACTAAATAGGTTAGCTGTAAAGTGTCTCATAGCTGATAAGAACATTTATTGCTATTGGTAAACTTACGAATCTACACCACCGGCCTTTAATCGTTTTGCGTACATTCTACCCATCTGAAGGATTATTATTCCCCATTAGCATGGTACTCGACTCGATCATAGAGCAAACGATCGGGTTCTGCCACTTCCATGCTCCTTCTACCCCTGTTCATCTGATTCCCAGAGTGATTCTGTGTATGATACGGACTAATAACTCACATCACCCATCCCTATAATTCCTACTACAGGTTGCTTCTGTCCCGACATCCTATATAATGATTTTCTGAATGCAAAGGGAACCCCGATCAGAGAAAGGTTTTATCAGTGAGGTTATAGGGTGCAGATTATTGGTCTTCGAGCTATTGATCTTTACGAGCCGTATGTATTAGCAACCTCAATAACGTTGACACTATGTGATGATATTATATGATCTTTGCGTTTTAGTTAATGTAAAAAAGGAAGTTCGAAGTGGTTGACTCGGTTAACCAGAGCCTGTTGAAATGCCGTCCTCCAAAAGAAGAATAGGATAGATTGGAACCCAAAAAGAGACTCCCTGTCAGAGAATCGAACTCTGATCTACCGCGTGACAAGCGGTCATACTAGCCGTTATACGAACAAGGACTTGTTGATGTTTGATGTCGTCAAACAAAATCCTATATGATTTAAGAATGGCCCGGGCACCGAGGTAATCATGATCAAACACGATGCTTAGCAAGATATGCGAGAGTAAGAGGAGGGGAAAGACATCGATGTCTTGGATTAACTTTTGGTTGATAAACATGGCGTCTCATCATAGCTTGATAAAGCCCTACTCAATGCGCGATGGCTTCATGAACATCTGGGCACAAACCCTTTGCATGATCAAGTTACTCGTAAACACCTTGAGTATATTGCCCCATCTGGATCAACACAACAAGTCAGAGAGCCTATCATAAATGAGTAAACTACAGACCTTGAGCTTGTGTTGAGCGACAGCGCAAAGGGCAAATGACAAGGAGACTTAAACACGAGAACGACACGCTAAGGTTCCACAGTGTTTGTGGAGAGTTACTGTGGCATAAGATGTACTCGTATTATGGGAATCACAGCTCTCTCAGCAGCGAGGAGCATTCACAAAGGTCACTTTGTCATTCCGAGTCATTGTCATTGACAGGCTCATATATAGAAAGGAAAACCAAACACATTTATTCATTTGAAGGAATACAGGTGTTGTGACTTATGCGATCAATATTGGAACGTTGAGTTCAGCGTAGGCTACTCACCCAAGATCTTCCGTTGTCGGACTACTGTATCAATGGACATGTGCACATTGGAGTTTATGAGTATAATCAAACGCTTCCTTTTGAATCAACTGACTATAGATCTCTCTCAGCAATCATACGCCATCTCGACATGAGATGTTGCTCGACAGATACTAGCAGTGCAACCTTTCGTTATTATATATGATATATGCAATATTATTATGTATTAATCGTCCTTGCTGTATCGCTCTTTCATGTCTACTTAGCTGCTTGATCAGTTACTATTGATCTCAAGAATGGGTAACCCTAGTAACAGAACAATCTATATATAGCATCATATATATATACATATATGAGAGATAGGATAACTCGCCTTTAGTATACAAGCTGAATTGGTCCGAAACCAGCGGAACGAGTGCTATATATTGGTCATCTCTCGTGTTCAGCTACTTGTGCTGGGATAAAACGCTGAATCTTTCTGAATTACATCACTGGAATGACAAATGGGCTGTTTCGCGAGCTTGGCAGAAATTCCATTCATCAGAGTCCTCCACCGAAATGCGGGACAATTCCGCTACCGTCTATACAATTCCCGTGTTATTACTGGTTCAATCTTCTCTCAGACCCCTCTCTATCGTGGTTGCCATTACTAATATTTGAGTTAATTCACATCTTTATGCTAGCGCTGTAAGTGTTTCACAACGACGTATTCGCTCACAAAGTGAACGGTTCGATTCTGCAAGTTTTTCATCATTAAATACATGAAAACCGGTGATATCCAGTCAAATATCTGAATACTGCACTACAATACTCCTATCATCTTATTATACTATCAGGAGTTCGAATAATTTATTGAAGTTTAGCTTTGATTAAGTCTTTAAGGGTTTGACCATCTTTAGCGAAACCTCTAATACCTTCGTGAAGTTTTTCGAAAGCCATTTGATCTTCGAAAAGAGCCCATCTGAATTTAGCTTCATCATCAAGGTATGAGACTTTTTCGATTGGTGCTGAACTAGCATCTTTGGCATCAAGTTTCTTTGGTACTTCAGCATCAGATTTGGCTAATTCTTCTAAGAGTTTAGGAGCAATGGTTAAGTAATCACAACCGGCAAGAGCAGTGATTTCACCAATGTTTCTAAATGATGCACCCATAACAATGGTTTTGTAACCGTGTTGTTTGTAGTAGCTAAAGAAATTGTGCTTGTCAGCATCACAGGTTTGCAACAACGACGGTCCATACTTACTTGAAAATTTTTTGTACTGATTTGACTCCTGGATCGGTTTCACCTGTGTAGTTTTCGTCTGGGGTTTGTTTCTTGTACCAATCGAGGATCTGCATTGGAGTTTGAGATTAGCATGTTCACCCCTTTAATTTATGTCCTACACGTCTGATGGGAATTCAACTTACTCGACCGACGAATGGGGAGATAAGGGTGACACCAGCTTCAGCACAGGCGACGGCTTGACCGAAACCGAAAAGAAGGGTAAGGTTACAGCTAGAAGATAACAGATGTCAGCTTTGGCTCTTGAACTAGTCGGCCCAATAAAGCTTACTGGATACCCTCTTGTTCAAGTTTCTTAGCGGCTTGAATACCTTCGTAGGTGGAGGCAATCTGGATAATCACCGAATATCAGTAAATTGGTCAGATAAGTAATTGAGAGCAATAACCACTAACCTTGATCAAAACTCGGTCTTTGTTGATACCTTGCTCTTTGTAAAGGTCAATAATTTGGTGAGCTTTGTTAATGGTGGCCTCTGTGTTTTCGAGTTCATTTGTTAGTGAAATAGCATAGGAGAACAACTTAGCAAAGGCCGACTCACGGGTGTCGAATGAGAATTTAGCATCAACTTCGGTTGATACTCTACCTGGAATGATTTTGAGGATTTCTGAACCGAATTCTACTAAGAGTCGGTCAAGAGCGTTTTCAGCTTGAACTTCAAGTTCACTATTCGATGCAAGATGTAAATCCATCAGCTATGAGGTCTCAAAGGATTGTACGAAAAGATATGCCTTTGCCAGCTGAAGTTGCGCAGTCATGCTATGAAGACAGAGAACAAAGCACTTACCCTCCCTTCTTCTTAGCGTATTCTACAGCTGGGTCAATGAGTTTAGCGTATTTCTCGAGTTTGGTAGCGGCGAGACTGGATTATATTGACATATGTTAGTAAACTAGGTTTTAGGCCGAAATTTCTTGGACGTGTTCTCAGAAGTGACAACTGCTGCATATAAACTCACATGAGGGAAGGGTTGGTGGTAGCATCTTGAGGTTTGAAAGCATCAATTGATCCGAAATCTCCAGTATCAGATACAACGACGGTACCGGTGCTGAAATGATGCTGGCCAGTCAGCTTTGTGAACTTTCTTTCACTTCAATAGTTCAAGACGGCTATGAAAGTTGAGTTTTCAAGTTGATTGAACTGTATACTTACGCTTTAAGGGCGTCAAGAGCGTTGGTCATTTTGTTCTGATTTGTTTCTGTTATTTTTGTGTTAAGTTATACAGGAAGTAGTCTATTGAAAGTTGTAAGAAGAATAAGAAAAACAAAGAGGCAAAAACAAAGTTGAAAAAAAAGTTGTGAACTGACGTTTGGGGATGAAGCTAGGTGGATATTATTTTGGAGAATAGAATGGAATTAGTGGGAAGGTTTATTTGTTGTGGATACAGTCTAGAGTATCTATGGAAATGACGGAACCATTCTCAGGGTATTATCATATTATCACATCTATTTATCATTCCATGACGACGGATTAAACGGACCGACGTGGTCCGGGATGTGGCATTATTATTCTTATTGATGCGGTACAATAACACCGCTGCTGTACTCTTATCAAATTAGCCGGTTGTCACCTACAAATGGCGAAACGGAGATCTACATATTCCCAAAACAATTTCATTCTTCAGCAAATCATGTTCAGGAGGGATATTTTGCTCCGTGGTCGGGTCCGGCATTATGAAGGACAAGAAAGATAAGTGATATGTTGTAGCGATTTTCTCGTAATTTCTTATTGATGTTCCTGGTGCTGGATCTATCTTACTCGTCTGATACTTGTACACGGGATATCATCCCTCATCTTCAGCTTACGAACATTCGCTTCCTGTCATGTCAAGATATAAATAGTAGTCTGATACACGCTGGTTTCGATGATGTGATCTTTTACAAGAGGTCTGATATTCTGCCACAACGTAGAAGTCGTTGTGCAACGAGCAGTGATGACATCTCATAATCTGCTGACGATATCAACGCTACACAAAGGCATGTTTGGTCCAATGTCGGGGTACAGACGTAAATTAACTGTGAGAGATTTACATTTCGCTGATCAACACGACTCTCATAATTTGTTGAACAAGCCAAGTCACCACATATGGCAATTACACTGCTGTACAAGCAAAAAATGCAGAACAAAGGAAGAAAGAGGATAAAAAGCTGTAACCCTCGTTTCAACACCACGTGGCCATTAAAGTTCCAGGCTCGACAAATGTTAGCCTTAGATCCGATTGAACAGATCTATCAAATGGGATGAAAAGCGATTACAAAATGCAGCTTCGTTACATTATTCTGCTTGTAACAAATGAATACTTAGACAGTAGCAGGTGATATCATAACATGATCAGTTTGTCATCGACTCCTCAGACTCCAACATGCAGACAGACACCTGCACAGCTTAACGAAATGTGATTCTCATACATATGAAAGCACACTACAAACCTGGATCAAAATGACGTGCAGATACCTTCCATCTGATAAAACATATCAATTGCCACAAACATTGCTATTTTCTCCGGGGATGAAACCCCTTAATGTTTTGAACAAAGGGTATAGGGGGTAAAATGGGTAAAATAGCTCCCATATGATGTGGCGTTTGTATCGTTGAAGGGGAAGAAGAGAGAAGAATTGAGAATTGCGAAATGGGGGGGGTTTTGATGTTTTGATACTAAAAAAAGTAAACAAAGCGTTGAAAAAGGTACATGTAACATTAGAAGGGATAAATTTTAGGGTCCTTTTAAACAATTTAAGCACTAAACAAGAACATCAAACAAACAAAAGAGAAAAAACATTCATCTTTATGTTACTACACCGTATGCTATGCTGATGTATGTGTATGTGCAGAAGGAAAAAGGAAAACAAGTATCGATGGATGGGAGAATCAGATGTAATGCATGCAACAAATGGTCTTTTGATCATGAATAGATTTTCATCCTTTCACTCATAGTCAGTAATACCATAATCCCTTCTTTTAACCATTCAGTATAATCATTGTAGGTCAAGTCAAAGCTTGAACAAATTAACCTCATCAAACTTCACAACACAACAATAACGACGACATAACAAAGGAAGAATCACTATTTAGCGCATAACACATATTAAAGATATATCCGCTTAGATCATCACTTCCTTACTATACAGAGAACAAAGCGTTAACATCCTACCTCACCCAACTCGCATCATCAATTCACTATCATTGATATAATCACAATCATTATCTGAACCTTTATCAACAGACTCTCACCTCACTTGGATTTACTTTATTCTATAATTCGCTAGACGATACTCCCAAATAACAAACACAACCAATACAACAAGATCAGAACGAAACACAGCTCGTCATTTCCTTTCAACAAAAGTCATTCCTTTGATATCAATCCAATTACAACTTCGACTTTGACACATCAAGTACAAAGGATTTCTGGAAATCCATTTTATACACCTCAATAAAAGCAAGCTTGAGTAGAGACATCAATCCTTTCTAAAGGATAAATAGAATCAGTCCAATAGGTCTTATATCATAATTATCCCGCCCAGTTGGCTTGGTAAGTTTTGTGTCTCACTTTGTTGACAGTCTTCATTCCTTCATAACTTTCAGCCATCCTGTCATTCTATCATCCCTCACAAACAATTCTTTCTCATCATGTTCGATGCCTGAACATACCATGTTGGAAGAATATAGTGCTGACGTTATTCAACTTACCTGATTTTCTCCCTAACGCACATTCCCTTTATTCCTCTCTTTCATCCTACAGCCTCAAACAGCCTTACATCAACAAACACATCCTCAATACTGACATATCCACTACAATGGGCCTTCCTACTTTTGCCGGCCGAATAGGTCTTGCCGGTGGCCATTCACACTCTTCAAGAGCTCACGAAAAAAGAGGTAAATAGGATATTCTCATTTGAATCTTAACTTGCATAGATCAGCAGCTGACGGCATATCCTTCAGCTTGTAACCTCGCCAACGGTGATCTTTACATTTACCCCAAGTCAACTGATAAGGTTGATGCCACACAACCTGTTACTTTCAAATGGGATACAACATGTCCTGTATCTTCACAACAAATTACACTTAGTCTCTACGGTGGTTCGACTGGTGTGATTAAACAATTTGGAAATAAAGATTTCTCAGCAGGTCAATTGACTATACAATTACAACCAAAATGGTGGAATGATACTGAAACAGCAAATCTTCAAATGTCAATTTCTGCCAGTGGAGCAGATTCATTCATGTCGGATTCCACACCTGCTGGACCAGTTTTCCAAGTAACTTACCCCGCTTCAGCAATGTTTTCAACTACAACTGATAATGGTCAAATTAAAACTTCAACTGCTGCAGCAGCAGCAACACAATCAAAAGATGCAGTATTTCAAGATGTTTCTTCAACAAATTCATCAGAAAAATCAGGTATTTCAAAAGGTGCTATAGCTGCTGCAGTAATAGTACCTTTATTAGTTGTATCGGTTTTAATTGCTGTAGCAGTCAAATTTTGGAGAAATAGAGAAAATGAAAAAAGAAAAAGATGGTCACAAGCTTTATCAACTCATTCAAATCTCGAATGGGAAAAAGGTGCTTTACCAGGAGAAAAACCAAGATCAATTCTTGGTGGAGGATCTGGACGACCTTCAATGCAAGGTGGTAGACCTTCGATGGGTGGAATGGAAAGGCCAAGTATGTCAACTTATAATGGATCAGCTAGACCAACTTCATCAATGTATGCTGTTGAAAACAACATGGCCGGTGCTGGTGCTGGTGCAGGAGCACATCAGTTCCAAAGACCTGATTTATCTTCATTAAGAACGAATTCAGCAGATAATTTGAATAGAAGTTCATTAGTCATGCCAGATGGTAATGTTAGACAATCAAGAATCTCTTTTGCTGAATCTGCTAGACCAGATAGAAGATCAAGATTATCTTTTGGTGGTGATATCAGACCAAATGTACATTCAGGTATTTTCAAAAATCCAGGTGCATCAAGATCAGCACATGAATTAAATTCTACACCAACAAATAGAAGATCAGCTGCTTATGCTACAGGTTCAGCAATTGAAGATGATGATGAAATTCAAATTTCACCTTCACAAATGCAAGGTCCACATGGTTTCGATCAATCTGATATGAGAAAAGTCGGTAAAGGTACAAGAACAGGTAGAAGAAGTTTCATGTCTTTAGGTGGTGGTAATGACAAAAGAAGAGAATCTACTGCTTCAGCTTTATCCGTAGACGATTTTAAATCAGCCGCAAGTGCTAGAGGTTCAGTTGACGAGTTGAGAGATATGGAAGCTGTTATGCGTAAGTCCTGTTTACCAATAAAAGTCTGCCCAAGATGAAAAGCTGATATTTTATCCTATCTATAGTCATGCGACGATCAATGATCTCACAAGCTTCTCAACCATCACCTAACCCTGCTACAATGGATAACAATGAAGTTGAAGCACTTGAAAACATTCCTGCATCCTCACCTTTACCACCTAGTGGATCATCAACAGTCGCTTATGGACCTGATCAAATGTTAGCAGTTTACGCAGCTAGAGGTAAAGTTTCACCTTCAGGTACACCATCAACACCTACGTTCGGTAACGATGTTCAAAATCAAAGTCAGAATCAAATGAAACCACCTACAGCTACAAGACAAAATAGTGGAATGAGATTATTAACTTCATTTAAAAGAAATCCATCTGAAGATTCAACTACTTCCCCTGTTAATGTCACTTCACCGGTATCAGCACCTGCACCAGGAGATATGAGATCTTTTGTTCATTTAAATAACGGTACTGTTTCTTCAGCTATAATCGATGCTTTACCTGCACCTGGACCAAGAGGTGTAACATCTCCAACAAATGAAAAATTATCAGCTCCATCAGGTAAAACAAGAGCAAGTGGTTTAAGTGATGGTAGTAGATATAGTCAAGGTGCCGATGATGAAGATATTGGTGAAGCTCAATAATAAAGTATAAAAAATCTGTATCTCATGTTTCTTTCTTTCAGATTAAAAATCGGACAATTCTTTATATCTTATAGTTCTATATTTCTCTCCATCTTTAGAATTTATGCTTTCTATAACCTTTCTGTTGGTTTGATATCCTTTACGTCGCTTGCCTCTCATTGTTTTTTTTTTTCTTTTCTTTTTTGGGTTTTTCTTTCCTTGCTAGTCAAGTTTCTATTTTTTCCTTTTATATCTTAAAAGAATAAAAAAAAACAGAATGAATACGATGAAAATGATCGAATTTTGACGTTGCACAGATTGAACAGTTTAAACATTCATAGCATTGATATTACAGTCAATCCATATATCACAATGAACAATTAAGTCACCATTCAATGGTAAAATAACTGTAACCGGAACAAAAACTAATTATGAATTTTCTAAATTACAGATTTTGAGGATAGACAATCAAATCTGTTCGCCTGAGAAACCAAAGGTAAAAAGAATAAAAACAACTAATACTGAAATAAGACAATCAACCGAAAAGATAATTTATCTACCTCCAAGAACTTTGAGGTTCAACCATATAACCTACAGCAGAAAACAAACTTCAATCAATACTGAGAACATTGGTTGTTACAGATGGTCAAAACACTTGGATTAAAAGGGGAGTATAGAACGATACTGACTATGATATCTACCTTGATATCTTTGTTCGTATTTTCTTTTCCTTCTTTTAAGGTAAAATAACCCCAAGAAAACGATGATTACACCTGAAGAAACTACTATAACTGGAATTGAGATGGCAAGTGTTATGACCCTATGTTTCAGTAGGACGTTCATTAGTATATTGGCGTTTGTATCACGGCTTAAAGTGGATTGAAGCGAAGAAGAGGTAAACATATGACAATTCCAACATCTGTCTACTTGCCTTCTATCATGTGACTTGTTCCCATCTTCTGCTGCTGAGGATGGTTGAATAGCAGATGATGATAACAAAGGAGGAGAATTCGGAGGTGTTGTAGTCGTGAGAGGCTGAACAGTAGTATTTGGTATTTCTGATGAGGTAGATACTATACTTGGTGATGATATTGTGGCTGAATATTGACCATTAACGACATCACTGTTTTAAGAGAATTAGTAAATGTCATCAAAAAAAAAATTACATTTGTAATGTGCGATATGCCAGACTCCAACTTGCGATACGGTGTGATAGGATAAGGCTTTGGAAATTAAACTCACGAATCAGTAGAAGTTGAAGTATCTGAACTTGGCAAGATTGAAGAGGAGGAAGAAGAAGAAGAAGATATATTGGCCTCTGATGAGACTGCATTTATCCTGTATCACGTATACAAATCGAGGTCATCGGAAAGGTAAAAAGTCGGCAGACAGGATAATGAGTAGATGGGGGAGCGAGTGATAAGTACATGTCAGTTATCTGTACAGTATTCATAGCTCGAAGTTAAAAGAGGTGAAGGAACCAAAAGACCAAAATAACAACCTCACAAAGTACCGGTGACAGCGATAGAATCAATATCGAACCAAACATAATCAGGATATGTATCTTGGTTATTTTGATTTTCATTACTGATTTTCAATGTATGTTTACCTTTGATTAGCTCTTTTGTAGCAAATAAAGTAGCTTGAAATTGACCTTCTGATGAATAACCTGAAAAATATTGTATAGCTCCGTTATCTAGCTGAATACCGTAAAGTCCCTAAATAGGTATACATCATCCTATCATCAGCAACTATTTATTAATTTATGTATTAGTAGCCTAGGTGAAAATAAAATGGAGCAGACTTACGTGACTAGGTGAAGTCAAAAGACAAAAACGAACAAAGGTCAGTATGAAACACGCAAATATGTCAGTATACAGGAAAGACTTCAATCTCACTTTTTACGCCTTGCTCCGTAAAGGTATATATCAGTACCTTCCCAAACTATCAAGCAATATTCTCCCTACGATTTGAATACGCAATTAGCTGGAAAACGCTGAATGTATTGTTCTGATAAATGCTTTGTTGGATACTTACGCTTATTGTTGAAGAATGGCTGTTGGAAGTAATCATCAGCAGAGTTTCATGGTCAGATAACATCTTAGACAAGAGGACAATATACTGACAATGTCTATGATAATAGGATCTCATCAGTAAGCATAATTCCCGCTAATTGTCAAGTAATCTATGCGAAAACTTACACTATTGAAATACTTTCCAGTCAACGGATCATCTATAATTCCTATATTAGCTAACATGTCCAATCCTGATCAACAAGCCAAGTCGATTCTATGCTAAATTCACATATGTATTATACGATGAACCTGCCAAACTTACCACTATGTTCAGTTTTCCTGTTTATTCAACATTCAGCAGTGAGCAATTGCAATTTGCGTAAAATTTAGTTGCATACCCCTGTGGAAAACTCCACTTACCAAGATGTACCTGACCAGAATAAGTTAGAATTTGAGTCATCAACAATTGTGGCCATCTTCTCCATACAAAATTCTGTTCTATCCTATTGTATAAGTGTGAAAGCGAATGTTGTGATATACTCCAGTAGTTCCTGTTGTTAAGATTCTCTCAAAATGACTGCTTTTGCTCTTGAATAAGGTCTTAATCAGTGTACGGAAAAACAGGGAGTGGCTATATTCTGATGCAGTAGGATATGAAGCTATTTGAAAAATGTCTGTAACGATTAAAAGAGTCGTTAGTAGAATGAGAGATAGACTAGTCGGTGTAGTCTATTGTACAATGGTATGATAGGGTGAGCTCTCATGCTTGATTGTCCAGAATTATCCAGAATGAACCACAAGTAATCCATATCGGAGCTATCCTCAATCCACTTGGTCTTCATTATTCGTTTTAGAGGTGATGGTACGGCATGCAAGATATGTGGGATGGGACGCATCGCCATAGAATGGAATCCTTTGATGCTTGTTTTATATCGAATTATGGAAAACCCCTTGATAGTATAACAAAGGTGAAAAGGAATCAGGTCGAGATAATTGCCTAATCAGACTGTGGAAAGAGTCAAAGGATGATTATTTTGTAAATCAGCTTGATCAAAGCTATTTCTGAAATTTCGAAAAACGGAAGAACAATCAGTACAAAGGAATCTAATATACCCCAATTCCCTCTTCTACCTTATACCTGAGCCGATCATCACCAATTGAACGTATGTCGGAGCAAAATTTTGGTCAAATGAATCTGTGAATTTTTGCTTTGACAGCCAATTCTTTCTTTGAAGTATCCTTTGTTTGATTTATTGACCTATCAGAGAAGTGCATGTCATGAATTTCATTATTATTACATAGTCTAAAATGCTAAAAGGTAAAAGGTATTAAAGGCAGCGAAATATATGGTTGAATTATCATGCAGGTTTTGTAGGTGGTGTTTGAAATATAGGATTAGTTTCTATTGTTTGTTGATCCTGTAAACAGTAGGGATAGAGAAATAACCAAATTAGCATAGTAGGATGTGGATTAGGCGATCAGCTCAAAAATCACCATACCTCATCTGGACCACCAAAATACTATCGAGTAATGACAGCCTATCAGCTCTATTGATTACCTGATGGTTGACTAACGGAAGTAGACTTACTCCTTTTGCTTTCAAACTTCTATATCCTATACCATGCGTTATCAATGCTCCTCCATATAACTAAAATTGAATCGAATGACATCAAATTAGCATAAGCGGCAAATTTCAGTCAGACTAAGTACTAATCGACCAGTGATACATCGCAATCTAGAGCAAGCAATATTATGGTTTCATTATTACATGAATGTCTGCACTTACTGTTAGTCCTACAGATGTTAGGACGATTGAACGTTGAACCAAATCGGCGATTGCAATGGGCATTTTGTAATGAAGACTACTGGATCAAGAGGCGATAGTAGGGGTAATATTCTAATGATATTTGAGCTGTAAATGAAAAGCTATAGATTCACAGTGATGTAGATTCTTGCACCAGATATGGTTGATATGATTCTGTATGCAAGATAATTCAGTTATTGACAATGATGATAAGTTGGGACAGAAAATTGATGAAAAGTGGAGAATGAGAATGAGAATGAACGATAAAAAGGTTAAATCCCAGCGAATTAACGTAAAAACCCGAAATCAAGAATTATTATATCAAGATTACGATTAGTTAAATTTCAAGATCGTCGTCAGGTATCCGATTCTATCAATTGCATTTATCAAATCTTTCAACTTATCTCATAATTGCGATAAACCTCACATATTGTCATATACAAAAACTACAAGACTCCTTACATCCATAAGAGGCCAAACACTCAAACAACATATTCAACAACATCGCAATCTAGACACCAATTGCATAAAATTAGCACTTTCCCCAGCATCACCTTATAGTCGGTAGTTTGTCAAAAATGTCATCTCAAGCAACATCACGAATAACAATAACATCATTAAAACCTATAATAAAATCTTTACCTGCATCACCATTATCAGCTGAAGCAGTTCAACTATCAGATGCTTTAGAAGCAATCGCAGAGAAGGCTTTAGCTTCGACATCGTCAACTTCTACTTCTGCTTCTTTGTCCTCTTCGACAACAACGACAACAACATCGAACGGTGCGGGATCATCATTAGATGCATTAAAAGTTGCAGGACATCAAAGAAGGTTGACTCAAATGAGAGACTCAATCATTAGAATAAGGAATGGTAATGCTATGAATGCTGTAAGTACGATCAATTCGTGTAGTTAAACGATTAATGCGATTTGACTGGCATGAAAGCATAAATGTTTCAAAAGTGATCAACCAGCTGATCATGAAATTTTCATTCCTTTTCAGTATCCTTTAACAGGCTCAACATTAACACCCGCCAATGATCCACATTATTATACAAGATTCAGAAATGGTGTAAGAAATGCTGAACAGGGGATACAAAGACCTTGGTGGAAGATCTTCTTTAACATTAAGGGTGAAGAGTAATCGAGCAGCCGACTTGTACTTTGATTATGGGCTCAGGAAGAAGGTCATAGCCAGTATGTATGAATGTAAGAATAGTAGCATTACAATGGAGTGATCTTATCACAAAATTGCATAATTTCAAAACAAACCTGTATACGACAGGATGGCATATAATATTAATGATTACTCTGATTGATCTTCGAATACTTAACAAATCGCCAATCGCCCGAATGATAAGTATGAAGCATGACCTATTCTGCAATAATTTTCAATTCTAATCGTTATATATCTACATTTCTATTCCCAAGCAAATTCGGTATCCAGCATCCGATATCCAAGCGATCTGTCAATTGCTTTCGCATAATGTGTTTGAATGTCCTAATATACAAGTTTGCTCATATTGCTTCACTTCCCCTCTAGCCTTCAAGCAATAATCTTATAAATCTTCTTCTCTTATCCTTAACTGCCGCAATGACAGCAGTTTGGCCGAAAACGGCTGGACAAAGTGCATCGACTAGTAATCCAAAAATAGTCAGCTAACACCTTTCTTCGTCAAAACGCATAGAAAAAACATACCTAACTCTTCCGTAGATTCTTTCGATGCTATCGTATTTAGATCAGGTAAATTTGCTGAGGTGGAAGGCGGGGTCTTGGGTTCTGCCGAGATCGCTTCATTGTGGTTCGCCGAAATAGAAGATCCTTTTTTGGGCGGGGAAGCTAATTTAATAGGTTCATCCGATTGCAATTTCGGTTTAGTAGCATTTTCTCCTATCTCAGGTACTGGCTTGTCCTGGCTGTGGGTTAAAGATATCAATTCTAGCGTAGCTTCATCATCGTCATCGTCCTCATCTACAGCGGAGGAAGGAGGGTTTGGCAATCCTGAAGGTTTTTCTGTCATTTCGGCTTTCGTTTCTTCTACCTTCTCTACCGTTCCTTCCGGCGGGCCATCGCCCGATTTGTCTTCGGAATTTTCAGTTTTGAGATTCTGTATATCTTGGTCCGCCTTGACTTCTGCCCTATCTTGTAAATTCTCGATTCGCAGATCGGCTACTTCTGGTAACTCTTCAGGTGTTGAACACAGTCGAATCACGCTCATCAATCCAATCAATACCTACAAAGCAGTTTATCAGCTTCTCTTCCATGACCAAAATAATGCGATTCTCACTTACATTGGTATTGATCTGTGGGACACCTTCCAGAACGGCGAAAGCAGCATCTCTGTCCGCTGCAGTTAGACAAGAGGTATGGTGAGATGTTGGTAACAGAGGTGTGGGTAAGGCAGCAAGCAGATGTAAGAGGGCGAGGGAGATTACTTTTGGTTCATCTTCTGGTAATTCAGCTCCGCCATCCAGACACTGATGAATACAGCGAGTTAGGTCCACCAGGTTGTATAATACAACATCTTATCATTATCTCACCTGTATTACGGTTCGTACATCCCCTTTGTTAACCCAAAGCCCCTCGATGCCTTTCCCGTTGGCCATCAGGTATTCCAAAAGTCTCCATAAATCCCTAACTGGTTTGGCAGGAGCTTCTCCGTTAGTTGCTGAAGGAGCTAAAGGTCGTGCTAGGACCTTTCGATCGGTCAAATGTACTTGTCGAATAGGCGAAGGAAGAATCGATAGAACGTGCAAGGGTAAAGACACGATGGATGGGAGATAGTTGGCTTGTATCGTTATGAACTGGTACAACAGGGTTAATATCTCTATGAATTCACTGAAATCAGTGTACTCACTGTATCTTTTCCTCCCGTTATTTGCAAAACCAAGACATCTGCGGTCGAAACAACATCAGCCTACGCATCAAAAGTTACTCAAAAAGCTTGGTGCTCACCATTGATATCTTCCGCGCCCGAGGTCAGCCTGGAGGACCATACTTCATCGACATCGATCACCACTTTCAAGCTCATATCTTGTCCTGGTTCCACTACAGCAGTGGCAGGAAAAGGCCAGATGAACGGTTTACCTACATAACGTTGCCAATAAGCTTCGCATTTGGAGGAGTGTGAGCGTGCGGAAGCTTACAGATAGGCTTATCAGAAGAAGGAGGTTTGAAATTATACGTCGCAGGTACACGGCCTACGTTCCGCAATTTGATTTCGCGCTCCACAGGTTGTCCATATCTGTGATGGCTTGTAAGCTGCTGATAGGCCTTATGGACCCCATATGAACTCACCTGACATCTCCAAACTCCAAGCTGGTTCCCTGAATTTCCAAGCTGGGTCGATAAACCTCTTCTAGCTTATCAAGCTCTTTCATGACTGACGCCAACTCTACGCCTCGACTACTTTCGTCCACTACCCTGACTTCAGCCTTGAAAGTGGCTGTGACCGGTCTGTGATCTGACCACAAAATGTCGTGAGAGGTGTACTCTTCGCATGTTAGTCCAAAAGAGGAAGGTTCAGTGTATTTGTTTTCAGGGTGATTGTACAATATTCGGTCTGTATATGCTGGAGCCCGTTTGAGATCATGCGTTGTCGATCCATGGACAAACTTGAACGTGCTACAATCACTCTTGTTAGCCAGATGATACCGGAGCGATAATAGAGTATACGTACGGAGGGAAATTGATCTCCGCTTCAGAGAAGCCAGCGAAAGATTGCTCAGACACTATATCTGCTCGAAGCTGAAGTTATAAAACACTGCATTAGTGGTCAATTACAAGAGATTTTGTAATTATGTGGCCTCACCTGGTCTTTCGCCAACATATCTTCCCACTTTTTCTCCTCCACTAATTTCTTCACCTCTTCATCTGGTAACTCTATCCTATAATTCAAATCACCAAGCCAGAACTACGGATGAACTCAGCTATATTACTCGTGCGGGTTGGTCGGAAAGACTTACGAGGATATGGGAATCCTCTTGACTCAACAGTTTTTCCTTGGCTTCAGGCAAAAACTCTTCATAAGCGGCTGTGAGGTCGGCTTCATTCGGTCGAGGAAAAGTAAGGCCCGTTTTGAGAACCTGATAATCGGATCTTCTTCGATCAAGAGCAGTCGCGAAAGCCGCCATATCTGAGCATATACAACGTTAGCTGCGCACTCATCGAGGATCGCAGTTCACTTACGAGCATCGACAAAGCAGAGTGTAGTGTCGTGTACTTTCAATCGTACCGCTACCCCCTATAGACAAAGAATTTAGTATTGTTGTTACACTGGCTAGGCAAGGCAAGAGATATTTACCGCTTTGTTACCCTACGTGAACATCATTAGCACATGGCTGATGCTCGCAAATATACGACAGCTACTTACACCGAATCCAAGTAGTCCGATACCCCTCTCACTGGTCTCTACTCTTGTGATAGCTTCTTTCAAGGTTTTTCGAACCAATATGATCATCATGACCCCAACATATTGCGTCATAACAAGCTATTTATACGGTTCATCATCCATCAGTAGCTGTGGATCGGGCAAGCTTGGACTGTTGACATACCTTCTCAAACTCCCCTGCCTTGGAACCAAGACCGGCTAAAAGAGCTGATTCCCATCCTTCTGCTCTACTATTGCCCTGGGATATCAAAAGAGATTGTCTTCTGAGATCTGCAACATATATGGATGTCCGGTCAACCTGCGTCGGGCTATAATTTGGATGCGAATACACTCACCAGCCTCCTGAAATCCGAAAACCAAGATATCTTCTTCACCCTTTCCCACCAACGGAGCAAGCTCTAATGTACCCTCAGGTGGTATCTTATCATTAACGTTATACGTAGCTATACGGATCTTGATTTCTTGACGTCTTGACCATCTATCTTGCCTTGCAAACAAGCGTTTACGGAGAAATTCAGTACGTGAGAATGTCGGCAGGTATGGATCTGGATATCGTTCTTCTTCTTCACTTGGTTCAGCTTCTTTGGATGTCGCCGATAGCACAGGGGTGTCAACTGTTAATGTAGCTGTAACACTCATTAGTACCCAAGCGATACAGAGTAATTGGACTGATTATATGTTTCACTTACTTGAGGTAGATGGGGTCATGGTACTAGGTGTCTTTACTGGCGGTGATGTCAAATCATCTACATCGTCGTTCTCCTTCGGAGGTTGAATAGCATAGAGGCCAAGCCACGAATGACTTAGACTTCTAGGTACAGGTGAATGAGCTGTAGGAGTGAAAAGAGGAAATTGTAAGAATAAAGCTCAGCAGATTCAAGCATGTTTCGTCAGCTCACCTGCGACATCATTCTGACGTCTCAATTCAGCCATGAGCTTCTGTACTTTGGCTGATTGACTAGCTGATATCCTCAACTCCAATTTGAGGTCTTCACAGCTGAGGTATAACGTTATATCTGGGTATATAGGTCAACATCATTATGCCAATGCCGTCAACGGATTGATCAGCACTCACGAGGCTTAGCGCTTTGCTGGAAGAACGAGTTCGAGGGGGAAGGCGGTGTTTGTTCCAAGCGATGTTTGAAGCCCGGAACAATGGGTATACTGTAAAGAATGGCAGCGGCTTTCTCTGTTGTAGGGGGTGCAACAATAAAGATACTGGTTTATCTAGGGGAGTCAGTATCACACAAGCAAGCAGGGATCTATTCGTCACACTCACGCAGCCTCTTCCCCGTACTCCCTCTTGCTTATCACCAACAAAGCATCTGCTTTGGTGAAAGGCGCATATCCTCTTCGCACTCTGCATCCTTGCGATATAAGCACTTTCTCGGTATTTCTAAAAAGAGTTTGAGGTTCAAATAAGGTCTCTGAGTTGGCTATGATAGTTCGAGGTCCTGCTAAAGGTGTAGCGGGTTGAGAAGTGGATGACAAACTCCATGTTGAAGCACGACGCGGTAGTGATGGAAGTAAAGACATAAAGCTAAGACTATTTTATCCTTATACCTTATAGGTGGTAATCTATCTAATCTGACAAGGAACAAAGCCAAAGATACGAGAGAGCACCAAGACTGATTGTGAGAATGCCTTGTGATATTGCAAGAAGGTGGTTTAATGATTTGATGATCTAATGATCTAATGTTTATTCAAATATACAAGTATACCTTACAAGTATACCTTTGTTCCGCTTTCACATACAGTTTCAACTTGACAACATTCATATAATCTTATTATCCATATTCACTTTTAACCGGACGTGTATCTGCGGGACCCCGCAGGCGTAGCAGCGAATGTCGCGTGGTCAACATGCAGATACATAGCCTGACGTGTGTTTTTTCCAGGTGTACGGTATCATGATGTCACGGGATCAAATATCACTAGCTTCGCTTGACCTAGATTTGATTGCTTTCATGTAAAATGGTAAAATAGTGAAATAGTTATACTTAGCAGAACAATATCGATTTTCCATTCAATAAGCTTATAGTCACAGATTGTACAGATTGTATCAGCAATAAAACATGGCAACAACAGAACCTTTATCAAGAATACCGAGAGGTTCGCGTTTTTTGAGGCTTTTTTTGTTGGATTTTCGGAACTTTTAGCTAATTTATTGTCACAATAGGTCTTCAGCATATAATCTCAAATAGACCAAACAAATTCGCAGGAAAGTAAGTCTATAATTCTCGATATCCAAGACTGGAAATATAGAGCAACTTCAATGGCTTACGCTCTCTTTTTCTTGCTCATTTTAGACTTCCATCTCGATTACCTCACGCATCAACTAAATACGTTCAACCAAGAGATAGAATAAGAAAATGGAATATTAGACCAGGAGATAAAGTTAGATTATTAGTTGGTACACCTCAACAAATATATATAAACCAGCAAGATGCTTCAGAAGGATGGAAAACGTTTAATGTAAAACAGGTGGATTTATCGAGAAATAGAGTTTTTCTCGAAGGTGTTAATGTGAGCTTTTATCTCTAATCTCTTTCCTTTATTCGGATTCATGATGTGGTGCTTGGACCCCATCGCTGAATTGTATTCTGATCATAGAACTCCAAATCCAATGTCATCCACTCTCGACCAGCAAATTACGACGATCTCACATCGAGTCAGAAACAATCATTTGATGATCAAAAAAACTTTGTGCCTACAATGAGACCAATTCACTATAGTAATGTACAATTATGCGTGGAAGATAATAAAGGTGCAGATAGGTGAGTTGCGATTTAAGGAATGATCTTGTTTTCTCCTGAATTACATGTCTAATCGATATTGGATCATTTCGCTCTCACAGTATTTTTGTCTCACGTATGAAAACATATCAAACACATTTCAACCCAGAAACCCAACGACTAGATTGGCGTCGATCAGCCGCTAGATTAAGTGGAGATGCAGAAGTTCAAGTTGGACAATCTTTATCTTGGCCAAAACCTGAAACACCCTATGAACACCCAGCGCGTAAGCCTCTCTCGTTTATCTCTTATATCGGAAAGAGAATCAACGAAGATGCCAGCTAATTTGACTATTAATGACTATTTTAGCCGATGATGATTTGGATACATCAAATGCAGTAGCTATGAGAGATACACTAGTTTTACCCGGATTAGAAGCCCTTCAAAACACGGACGCTGCAGCTTTAGTTCCACAACATATAAATGCACCTTCACCTAAAGATGAATTATTTGCTGATGCATATATAAATCATATGAATGAAACCAGAAAATTAAATACACAAGAATCAGATTTTGTTGATTTATTAATGCCATTATATTTATCTGAAGAATTATCACCTAGATTTGCTAAAAATAAAACATATAAAGCATATAAAGCAAGAAGAGAATTTGAAGAAAATGAAAGAGAAAAAATTGGTAAATTAGCTATAAAAGAATGGGAATTAAATGGTAAAGATAAAAATTTAAAAGATATTTTGAATTTAGATGAAATTGGTTTAGAAGGTGTTTTTATTAAACCAAGATCAAGGAAAGAAGTTAAAGATTCTGCTATAATTCAATTTGATTTAGAAAATGAACAAATTAGAAAACAAGTAAATCTAAATGTCAGAGAAGGTAAAATTTATGATACACAATCAGGTCAATGGATTAATGGTCCAAAAGCTGATAATATAGAAAGAAAAAGATCAAGAAAAGCAAGAAAAGAGAGAAAAGCTTTAGAGAGATTAGCTAATTTGAAAATAGAAGAATGAGGTAGGTATGCAGTATAAACAGGGTGTGGTCTAATGTAGTACCAAGCAATTCATATCATGCATGGTTGTAATCTTTCTATCGAACCTAGTATATCGGCGATAACTCGAATCCAAATTGATATTAATGGTCCTTTTCTGCCCATTTACTGACGGAACCTGCCCAATTACCCTCTTCAAAACTAGTGAATATGGAAAATCCAAATCAAATCTACGGTAAAAGGAGGCAATGACATCAATATCACAACACCAAAAATGATGCCCAGGTTTATTTTCCATCAGCAACTCACGATCAGCATATTACTGCATCTATCCATATCCCTCTCATACATTTACAGTGTAATTCACGTTGTTATGAACGTTACTGGGGATTTGACTGCTTGAATCGTAGTCGTCTTTCACCTTAAGGTCTTCACGGTTATCGGAGTTTAAGTGAAGCAACCCTTGAAACGACAAGATTTACTCCTAGATCCTATCTTCAGATGATCTATAGAAGCTGAAATTGGATTGTTCTCAAGCTATTTTGGCAAATATACATTTTTTTGGTTCGGCGTTACCGCAAATCAGCACAACTGAATCTGTCTCATAAACCACGGAGGCTGCAAGATATACGGTTGCAATCACGATCCTGATGTATTGTACATGAGTTAATAAGTACTCCGTACTTGTGTGTTTCCGAATAGCTGCACTGTTCGATGAGGAGTTGAGCTGATCACGCACAAGTTAAATTGCGTCGAGTCAGTTTTCGGTATATTCGGATTTATCTGTACGAGTACTGATGGAATGGAGTAAGTTACCTTTCCCTCAATTATCGGTTGTTGTCAATGGCGCAGAGTGTATCCTTTGACATCTACGTTGATACATTCTCGAGAAGGCTGATTATCAGATGGCAATAAATTCGCTTCGGGGTACTTGAAGGAATATGTGCGATACACATCAGAGCAGCTATTGAATCTGCGGTTTGCCTCTAGGCCGTTTTGAGGAATCCTTGAACTTCCGCCTGACTTCCCCGATATCACAAACGCACTTCATGGATAGAGTACCAGCCCTTCGGAAGACACCAGTATGGTTCAGCAGAGTAATGGATGCATCGAAGCTTAATTTATCAGCGATTAATCTTAGCATTGCACGTTCATCGCAAATGAGGATTTTGTGGAAAGATGCAAGTTACATTGTTAAGGGTTGATCGGGACTGTAGGTGTACTCAGCATCAGTACTCGTACTGCAGCGATGACCTATCCAGTTAATGTGAATGTACACGTTTAATGCAGCTCGTTTGAAACGTATAAGCCGAATACGATGAGCTGCACAAGCAGAGTCCATTTGGCGGATATAGAGCTTCTGATGAATATCGTATAAGATATATCGTATGCAGGATGTCGCAATTGTTTCGACCAAGGTAATGCTTTGAAACCATAGGTTGTTTTGTAGTCCATGGTCAGCAAATTGAGTTGGGCATAGTATATAAATTGCGCCCTGATTTATCATTGCACAGCATCGATGAGAAATTCCTGGGTAAGATTAGTATACCTTTGATGTCTCGGATCTTGTGAATGGCCAATAGTTGAGTTGGTAAGCCTAATTTGGCGCTTCTGAGAGTAAGATACAAGGAAATGGATGTTCTTTTTTATGTCAAACCCATCAAGGACTTACTTCGGTGACATACCTAACTTGGCGAATTTACCAAGTGACTAGCAAACCCTTGGAAGGATTCATCATCCTCTCAACTGCGTATCTTAAAAAATGGCACACAGCCATGGTGTCTGGCGGCTATGTACCGATTGATGAACGGGCTACTAACCGTATCAGCCCTATATCCTTAGATTCTTAAGGGATCATAGTAGTATGTACGTTCTAATAAGGGTTGTTTTGATAGTTCAGGTTAGAAAGAATCGGTGACTAACAAGTTATTCATCGACTTGGTAACTTGTTCAGGTAAAACGTAAAAGAAGGTATGTTGTGAACCTCAAAATCAATCAGAACCTGATGCTGTGCTTTCGTAGACATATCAGATAAAGAGGGGATCATACGTATTTAAGTTCAACAGGTACATGGTATGTAGTTAGGGTTTTATATATTAATTAGCCTGTATAACAATATCGGTCGTACCCGGTTGATTCCCTGTCATTATCATTACGTTGTGTTGTGTCATTGCGTAATCAGGTGGTTGTGAAATCAATAATAATACTACTCTCCTAGAACTAGAATCCAAGGATATTCATCAGTGGAGCCTGATCTTCTATCTATTCTTCAGGATATAGGTTTATCTCGCATGAAAGATGAACCGAGGAGGTTCGTGGTAGACACATAAAGCAGACCCCGATGTACATCGTGGTGGATTGTTGACCGAATACAAGCGCCGCATATAAAGTATCATTGATCGTGGGATCATACATAAAATACCACAAGTGCAACTTGTCAAATCAGCATTTCATCTGTAGGATCGTAGTAAAAAGTCATATGTAGATCGAAGCACCCTCGATATATGATGATATTCGAGACTAGCTCAAAATTTGTCTTTCGCCTCTGAAGCTGAAAACAACATGAGTTATGGGTCATGTTATCCTAGAATAATACATTTTCTCAGACTAAAAAGCTACAACCAAACCTTTTTAAACATTTATGGTTATCAGATATCCGTAACTTCTGTGACTTCGCTTTTCAAACTTGACTTAACTTAGCATATGATGTCAGCATCTTTAGACTCTTTCGGTTCTGATCTTCAGCACTAGAACGAAGCTCAAACGATGTAATTAATTGAGAGACCTTTTTGTATGCAGCCGCTTATGAAAATTATCATTCGGTGCCTCATAACTTTTTAATGTAACTGAGACTAAGTGGGACCTGATCGCATATCTACCATCATACTCCAAGACGGAATGTAGTAGATAGAGTACTTCTGTAGCAGTCAACAGGACCGCAGATTAGATCGATCGTACTATCTTGCGGGTGCCGGGAAGAGGATCCACATCTTCTGAGTTGAACCTTCTTCAGTTGTATCCGTAGATTCAAGTGATAAGTTGGGACCTTGAGATGCTCGACAATACGGTCATATCCGAATAAATGCAAACATCCTGTCCACGAACCGGGTTCAAGTCTTGCTTATTAATCAAGCGGCAGACCAAGTGAATCATAAATGCTGAGTTATATCTGCTTATTTGTCAGGTGTTAATTCTTGGAAGGAAGGCAGTATAATACAAGTAGTCGGCTGCCTTGCGAAGAGAACATCATGACCAGGCGGACAACATTGTTCTCGTAAAAGCGTAGTACGCGGAATCAGTTTTTTAGACTGGGAAAATGGTATAACTTATTGCTAAAGCGTGGGGAACACTAATGTTTATACCGACCAGTAGATGTTCAAGGAGTTTAGTAAGTTGAAAAACACCGGAAAACATGATGAACAAAAGGTGCATCCATAGAATTCCTTCCAAATAATGAGCGATATGAAAGGTAGAAATCGATTCTTCCTAGTCTAGATTAGGCTAGATGCAATTTATAGTTGCATGATGATCGATGGAGAATAAATAGCCGCCAGAAGTCCGTGCAAGAATTGATCAAATTAGTCAAACAGTCTATATTTGTTTGGCGGTGTTGTTTATCGCCGACCATGCTTCCCATGTCCTTGGGTCGAATATTGTCAGGGATCACAAAGGAAATGTCTCACTTAGTTGGAGCTTCCACTTTTTGTTCTATTTGGGAAAGAAAAAGGAACTTGAACACAGATAACTGTGACATTGTATCTGTAATGGAATTGCTATCGAGGGGATGAGAACCTTACAACAGAGACAGACGGACAGACAGACATCATAAATTCTCCAATAATAGAATTGAAGGTGTGCGCGGTATACAAATAATTCGCCAAGCATTTTTACCGCTCAGAGCTTTTATCATCAAACGGAATGCATATAATTTCATTAACTGGGAAACAAAACGTAAAGCAAAGTGTAAAGTTGGAGCAGCTGACCTGAACAAATACCGTTATATTACAAGATTAAACATCGTGAATAACAAAATATTCTAGTAATATCAGAGACCTCGTTTTGATGCTTTTACGATAAAAGGTATCATCATATGGATCCATTCACTCACCATTTAAAGAGAAACAAAACGGACAAAATGAGATAATTAAGTATGCATATAATGAGGCGTTTTTGGTGGCGCATGACCTGACTCCTTAATCCGCCTTTTTCCACAGTTACTTGTAAAAATAGTGCAACAAGGGATTGTCGATTTCTCACGGTTTTAACAGAGTGAGAGCAAATCAGATAAGCCAAAAAGGCGAAAACAAAACTGATCATCCCTCTTCTGAGTTGCGTTTTTATCATGAACAAATCATGTCATGTCATGCCTTCCATACCGTAATTTGCTGATTATCTGAAAAATAAGAGAGGACAAAAGCAGAATGCCATATTCAAAGGAGAATAACGCGCAGGAGAATTCATCTTTTTGCATCTACATATTATATGCATTTTCGTTTTTTTAAGGAACTCGAACTAATTTATCTACTTTCTCAGATCGTTGGAGTAGTAGCAGTACCTTGTTTAGTAAAAATGGTAAAGAGCATCTTCTCATGTAAAACTTGTAATCTATAACCGGACTACCCGGAACGTTCTATCCGACGCATCCGTATTCATGTTATTCATGCAGCAATAAACACCTTGACTTCATATCAGTATCCAAGAGTATGGGAAGAGGACCTGGAATGGAGAGAGCAAGGAGAGGAAGATAATCCAAACCGATGTTTTGTCAAATTATATCGTAAAGAGCGATGCATATGACTCAAAAACAGTAGACAAATGTCAAATCACATTATGATCATCGCAACATATTAAGTTTTTAATAGATAAGCAATTTTAACATTTATATCGCATCCTCTCCTCTCCCCTCTCTTTCTTCTCCATATCTCCGTTCGTGTTTATCTGGTCGATGATCACTCATCATCATACATATAAAGTCTCGGAAGTCGTCATTCAATACTTTAAATTCATACTTTCAAAACTATAAAACTATAAAACTATAAAACAGACTTATCACTTATCTTAAATCACTATCGACAAATTCTGAATTCCTTTTATCCTCATAACTTGGATTTCGAAGGATTCTATAATTTCGACTAGCCTACAATTGTCTCATATAAACCAGCTACTGTAGCTCGGAATCAGCATCAACATCAGCATCAGCATCAGCATCACAAACAAGCTTACCTGACGCTATACAGTGCACATTCCTCAATCTACCAGCACTTGCTCATATAATCGGAAGCTTTTCCGATCGGTACCTTCCATATTCCACCACTCAACATCTCAGTCTACATCAGTCAACAACCAGTCTCACCTTACATTGTTATACATTATACATTACACATCATACATTTGGCATCGTCATAGAAGTTACCAGATCAATCTTCTCATCGCTCGTCATTCATAATCACAAATCCACCAAACATCCTCATTTCTCAACCATCCTTCACCACAGCGTTTACGTCGTTACAGTAAAGCACTTTACAACGGGTGCGGCAGTATTCGGTACCTGTGTGGACCCCCGTCATAAACAGATCAGTCTTAGTGTGGGAAATATAGGACTCAACTTATAGATAAAATATTAGACGAGGCGAAGAGGAATAAAGAGAAAAAAAAAGGCTCCGATTCACAGACGCCCATCTGCGATATTAAGGTACGTAACTTGTCTTATTCCGTGCGCTTAAAATTCCTCTTTCTGGTTTTTCACTATCTTGACTATTTTTACGTTCTGGATTTTCTCGTTTTTTCATGTTTAAATTCTCAGACAGTCAAGTGCAAATGCCTGATAAATAGAGGGGTATCCACTTGTTTCTTCATCATCATCATCATCATCATCATCATCATAAACATCCTGATCTCGATCATCCTTTTTTATCTAACTTCTCTTTGGTTGTTTGTCTCATCTCACCTCATCAAACATCAAACAAAGACCGTATCTTTGCGGTGTATCTCTTCATTATGTCTTGCGCGTGCATGTGATCTATCTGTACAATCATATGTCCTGCTGTAGGGAAATACCGTAATCCTGTAAATGTTGAAAATGGGGGAGAAACACGGTTGAAATGAGACATGAGAAGACAGGGTTGAAAGGGTATGGCGAGATCCAGACATACTTCATCAGTCAAAGCATCCTTTTACCTTTTTACACATCTTATCATTGGTTGGCTAGTGTGATTCGAATCTCGATATTTCCGTCGGTTTCTTTAGTTAAAATAACTCATTTGCATATACATATTTAATCATTTACCCATTTAACTCCCCTTTATATCATTTTCAATGCCGAGAATTACGTTACAAAAACCCCCATTTTGTCTTTTTTGCCTTTTGCATGTGTTCATGATTCCAGTGGTTCCTGCACTTTAACCTCTTGTCCCCTTGTAGTGGAGTTCCTCTATACACAAACTAGAACATCATACTGTCGTCAGTAACGAGTTGGATGTTGTCACAATTGCAAACCTTATTAGTTTTTCGGCTCCAATTGGTTTGATTCCAGTGATCAGTACGGAATCCCTTTAAACTTTTATAAACCCTCGTTATTGTTGACGTCAGCTAAGAAAGTTTGATAAGAATTTTGAGGAGTTAAACTATTTATGAGGGAATTTGTAGGGGAATATGAGGTTTTGAGCGGCGATACACATGACTTGAAGAGCAAATCATCTCTCTCGTCGGAAAGAGAAAGTGACGCACCTCATTTTCATGTTCGGCTCTTTCAACTTGTTCGTTTATAATCCTCCTTGTACTTGAACCGGATCATATTCAGCTGCCTTATATGCCGTACTCTTTTCCCCTTGTAGACATTAGTATTCACCCTAGATCAATCGAAAAGCTGAATTCCAAAATAATCTTCTTAGCCCTATTTCCTCCTACTATTTTATATAAACTACATACCATAAACCTCCGAGGCTATCAATCAACCGGAAATTTATCACTCTTTAGGTGAAATTAGAAAGACTGCTATTGTTAAAAAAGGAGAAAAACGATCTTGGAATTTTGGTGTATATATAGCGATATACGCACTCAGAGATACACGCAAGTTGATTTTGGCATTTCCAAAACTTTGTAACCTTCTTAGCCTTTACCTAGTTTTAATTGTCATACGACTTCACTCTTAGAGCTGATAGCCGCACGACATATCAATAAAAACACTACATCATCCTGTCTCAAATTGAATCAAGATCAATTCTGCGATACGTCACTTGGTTAAAGGACAGTATAATTGAATAGATACGGAGGATATTCGCAAGAAATACTTTAAGGTTATTATTACACTTCTTTATTTGAATAGAAAAAAAGGAGTCGTAAATTAAGCTTAGTGTACCATACTCGTCATTCAGAAAAAACTTTGGCAAACTCAACCATTTCTTTTTTATACACTATCTCCTTGTCGATCAGGACTACCTTACGAGAAACAAACTACCCCCCTCCCCCTCTCCGCATTTTCATTCATCAATTTAATCTTTTTCTAGCAAACTCTTCAATCCATCTTCCAACGGTTGAATCAATATACTAGCGCCTATCAATTACATTCCAAGAGGTATATCACCTTGATCATTCTAAACAAAAAAATCCTACAAACCCAGTAGATAATCAAACTAGACTATTATTAGCTTCTGTCCCACAAGACAAGAAAACAAGCTCAATACACACAAATTTTGGTTTCCCACCATAAAGTCAAAAGATTCAACCTTTTATCTTTTATCTTTTGGGTTGTTTCTCACTGAATCGAAACATCAAAACTTCGTCAATATCCCTTTTCGATACAACCTCATTATATATCGCTCTATCAGGACACCCTCCTTTAATCTTCACCTGGTAAGTAAGTTTCACTTGGTCACTACATTCCATCGTCTAGTAGGAACTGTTCTCGTCTCAATCCTAATGAAATGGTATGAGTCGGACATCACACCGTCTCACTCTTTGTATCCATCCCAAGTTATGCTTTCCAGTTGTTTATTTTCCATGTCCAAAACACTCGTAAACCTCCTTTCCCACTTGCAAATACTTCTTTCCAAGTCTTCGGCTCCTTTCATCTTCTAATCGTTTACCCTCTCACCACTGCTCATCCTTTATTATGGCTATGAGCGGATGTATTATAGCATCATCGCTCCAGTGATTGTCCCAATTTCGCCCGCTCCTTTCCAGGCGGCGGCAAGTAGCGGAAAGGTCACACTTCGGTACTCTTCACCATGTCTTGCCCGATATCGGGGCACGATGCCATGATGGTTTTCGTGGTCGAAGAAGTTGATGAAAGGAGGACTGTTCGCTGAAGATCTTGGTGTTTCATTGTAAATTACGTTGTCATCATTACCGAGAAGAAACTGCTTTGTCCTCTTCTACCACCCCTGTCTGAGATTCCATCAAAGGTGGTCCAGATTTTTGCTTGACATTATCGTTCAGCATGTTTACTTGATTTATCGCTTTCGAATTGTTTCGTTCGTGATATTCTCTCCTTCATTTCATCTCGTTTCTTGTGATATCATTTCTTTCAGCCCAAGAATAGATACGCTACTTTGTTTATACTGTACATATTCTCCGATTTGAATACTTACAGTTCACTTTTTGTTAGTATAGGATACAACAATTTGATCTTGATTATCGGCAATAACTCGCTTGGCCTGTCAAACTTTCTTTATACTGTGTATTTGGTTCGTCTTATCGTAGTAAGTTATACAACACTTCGCGTAATATAGTGCGATGTTGCTGACTTGTTGTTTTGGCGACATCAGAGGCCAACATCAGCTTAAGCCCTGAATACAAAATGTGAGTCCCCAACTCTAATTTGCAGTTTATTCCAGCGTTATTGTGCTTTGTTTCCGCTTTTTGCTTGATAACTCCATTCTGGTGACATCGTTCTTCTCCCATGCCGAGTCACCCTCCTTTCCTCCTCCATGTTTTGACCTCCCATCATACATCGACCCTTTACCAGACTGTAATTGATTGATTGTTACCCATACCGCGCTTTGTTGCGTATCGGATCATTATTGCTTGAGTCTTGGGATCTGTCAAAATCGGAATCTGGGCGTGTCATCAGCGCATCATTTTTGCCGACTTGACAACCTATCGAGTTCAGACCCTGTTCGTTGATAAGGAGAATTGTGGTGGTGCTTTTATCATTTAAATTCCTAAATCTTATCGTCTTATCACTGCATAGCTGTATGTCTGTATGCTAGCTGAGTTTGATGTGTGGCTGTGTGTATGCGTGTATGCGTGTCTGTGCGGTCACCTTTACCTTTCGTCTATATGTTTATATGTCTATATTGTCATAGCGTTATTAGAGTAACAACATCACATCATATATCCCTTAACTTCTTTCATCACAACCATCATTCTCCTTCCAATTGCCATTGGCGTCATGTTCAAACTTTTTATATATGTTCACTTCAGTAAATCACCTCTTATTCCTGATCACCTCTTCCTTTGCAACCCCTCTGTCAATGTTCACACTGGTCGCAGATTGGGAATGTCCAGCAATTGTACTTTATTCGCTGTCCTATATCACTCCGTCTATTACCATCGGGAAAAAATTTTCATGCTCGCTTGACTTTACACACGCGTGGATGATTTCTTTGCTAATTTGGGTTTTTCCTACTCGCAGTAATCAGCTCGTTAAAGTACATCACAGCAATCCTTAAACTTGCCTCACCTCATTGTAAATCCCGAAAAAAGAAGTACGACAACCATCATCACGGCATCTCCATTGCGTCAGCTATCATCGCTCATTTTCCTATCTGGCGCCTCCTCATCGGTGGTATTGTACATCGTGACAAACTCATTCAGCAAATTTGATCTTTATACTTCTACCTGATAGATTGGGTTACGGGCAGCAATCTGTCTACAATATTAGATTTGCCTGGGCGGACCGACCAGTAGTTCCCGAACTCTACTCCGAAGCGCATAATTCTGGTGAGTGAATGCTCAGTTCTACCTTAGTTCACTTAATCCGTATTGTATTTCGAAAGGGCACTATTATTGCCCATCTTATTCTCTTCCGTCGAACTTTCGGATTCGGTAAATATCCATTAGTGATTTTCGCTATTGTTTGTAGAGTCTAGATTGACAGGATCTGGCCATCTTGTTATGCTGTGAAAATCTGAAACTGACATATGATCTGATATCTTTACCAATAGTATATAACAGATACCCTAACCCTATTCCCTTTTTATCCGGAAGATCGTCTGTCAATCCCATATTCGAAAAGAGAAGAAACTCCCCGTCGATCTCGCTAGAGAATTGTTTTTCCAGCTATTAAACCATAAAAACCCATCAAAAAAATCTCTCCCCAACGCAGATCAGCATATTTAAGATCCGCAGAAACGGATTAACTCGGAAGCACCGAAGGTAGCAGAAGGACGAAAATCAAAAGGGTGAGTAAAGTGTGGCTCGGCTCAGTACTCTAATTGTTTATTCCCATATGATCGAGTTTTCCTTTTCGTACGAAAAACGCTTTTTCAATTTTTCTTTGATCCCATAAGGAAGGTTATACCGAGAATTCCCCTCGGTTTTGATTTTCGTTTCTACCCCTAATCCGTCTGATCATGAGTGGCGAATTTTTTCCTGCTGGAATTCTCCCTTAATCAGACTTTCTATGTTAATTATCCCCCCTTGTCTCAAAACCCACTTGATCCTCCTGGCGCTACTTGTTCCTCTATCGTAATATACCAAGAGATGCTGTTATTCGTATTATTCCGTTCTCCAAACCCTTTTCGCTTCACATAATGGTAACATCATCGAACAACAGCTTTCTAGGGTAGGGATGAAGGGTAAAAGCTTTAAACCTCTCTAAGAGACCGAGGTGAAAAAACCCAAAATCTTAATTCTAGTTTTAACTCCGATAACCCTTATATCGATATGTCTATACATCTCTATACCGTTATTATACCGTAAATATTCAAATGTTCTTGATATCTTTCATTTTCATCATAATCATCCATTCTATCACCGCTCCCTCATTTTTCATATACATCTTTGTCGGTATTCGATCCTTTTTTTCGTCTCTTCGTCCTATCGTTTCCGCTATAATACCTATAGATCTCTCTACGATATATTTGCCTATATTGGGCTGTATGTTTCAACACAACGTCCGTAATCCTCCAACCACTGTCTCAAGCCGCGGATTCCGGAACTCTATACCTTATATGTTGATTAGTTGGAATAAACCAATATTACCTCATACATTCCCACCTTGATCTCGTCTTTATCGCTAGGTAACCGCCAACTATCCTTTCAATTTTTCATCACTTCCGCTCTCAACTACATGGACTCGACTACTGCTGTAGTGGAATACAGGAGGTAGAGGTCTCGTACATATTTCGAGTACACATCTTTTGACCTTTTGTATTGATCTCTTTGATACCCTTATATTTACGCTTGATTTCTTTTTGACAATTTATTATACTATCGGAATATATACACGCAATCCCGAAAAGATCGTCAATCTTTGTCCCAATCCGTTTTTTAGATTTCATATATCAATATCAACAAACTCGAAAACCCATCGCCCTCTTCTTCTATATGACCTAGTGACTAGTTTGGTGACGAGTTTATCCGCAACTTCATGCTTTTCGTGGACAAACGATCTATACTTGAAACTTTTACTCTTGAACATACCTTCTTTCTTGGTTATATATACTTCCGATCATTTACTTTCATCGTGTTGTAGATCCCTATCTTTAGCTGTCTCAGTTGTCCTTATCATTTTGCAGCAGGAGCTAATAGCTATTTCAATTATACTGCTTCTTATCATACCAACCCATCCTCCTTTCAACATACCTTCACTTGAATCACTAATCAACATATACTGTCCCCGCCATACAATTAATATCATCCGGTCTACAACTTCCATACATCGTCAACAAATAGATCGTTCGGCTATTACCTGAACAACACTCGTTACATACGTTCGCTCGTCCTTCCCGTCGCCCATTAGACAGAATGGCGACATCATCGTCTCCACCACCTCCCAATCTCGACCCTCCTTTTAGGGGTTATATAGAAACCACGTTCGATGCTTTACTTGTCTTTGAAGCTGCTAGACGAGGTATGATCCCCCGAGTTACAAGGAGGTTGATAGAGCGTGAACGAGGTATGGTGCAATCAGGAGCTGTTTTCGTCTTTGACGAACATGAAAGTGGAATCAAGCGTTGGACAGATGGGTTGATATGGAGTCCAAGTAGGATATTGGGTAATTTCTTGGTAAGTGTCCATTTTGGCACGATTTTCCACATGACTGCGGCAATGATATACATCCGACGCCAATCACCTCTCGGAGGTATAATGAGAACTAACATTAGCTTCTCCAGGTCTATCGAGAAACAGACAAGAAACAAAGCGACACCCCGACCAAAACATCAACATCACCACCGGAATCATCACCTACCGGTAGCACACCTCAAGGCAAACCGGGACCTTCCTCGTTAGGTATCTCGGGAGCATACGATTCACCTGCAAATGTTGGTCACGTTCACCCTAGCGTCATGGACGCTCCATCCTCGTCAGTGCAGGGCATATCGGATTCCTCAATCCTAGTCCAAGGTGCTTTAGCAAGACCACGTTCTGCTAGTGAAGGTGGAGGAGCTATGGAAAGACAACGGGAAAGACAATTGGTTGGAAGTCTTACAAATAGTTATAAATTCAAGGGTAACGGTTTGGTCAAGAAGGTAAGCACCCCTGTCCAGTATGTCATCCTATGAAGGCCGGTCCTGACATTTTATTCTATGTAGACCATGTCCGTTTCTGTGAATGGTTTTAATCAACATATGGTCTCATACTACTCAGTCCAGGATGTACTCACAGGTAAACTTCGAGCACCTTCAACGATACCTGAATTATCCTCTTTAGAAATTAGTCAAGAATACTTGAATAGACAAAACTTCCGTTTCCCTCCGCTGATCGAACGAGGTCCTGATGGTATCATGAGGTATAGGTGAGTACACTAATTCACCGAATCATATAGTTCATTCACTAATCGCTTGCAACAGAGGCGAAGCGGAAGAACCACAATCACCCACATCACCCAACAGTCAATACTCATTTCAGTCCTTTCCACCATCCTCGTCTGGAGAGTTCTACGATGGAGGAGTATACCCACAAATGACATCTCACGCACCTCGAGGTGGATCTCCACGAAATCGATCAGTAACTGTACCCATGCAGATTCCTCTACCTCCACATGCACCTTCTATGGCTGGACCTTACATTGGCGCAAGCAGTCACGGATCGGGCTTTTACGATTCTCCATCGGTCGGATCCATGCATTATGCCCCATCTCTCGCTCGACAATCTTCAAGTAGTTCGATACATTCCACTTCAACTTCTGGAGCTATAAGGCCTGGAAGTTCCAGTCGTCGATATGATCCTTATGGAGGTGGTCCTGGTTCAGCCACTTCACCTAGGTTATCCGGAGGACTTCAATATCAACCTAGTCTCCAGCATAGAAGACAATCACAACCTATGCTGCCTGAAAACGTCTATTCACCGCCTAATAGCGCTGGCTACGATATAAAACCAAATCCGTACTCCTACCATCCGCCCTCGACTGCACCTTCTACATTTTCAGCATTCTATCCAGATGGATCCTCTGGACCAAGTCATTCGCATACCAGTCATTCAACTCATCATCAGCATCAAGCCCATATGGCTTCCCCAATGACATCACCTACAGCTACTACATTTGCTACAGCTCCTTCTCATGGTTATGCAGCTTGGCAACCTGTTCCCCCTCAACAACCAGGAAATAGTTTACCTTCAATCCAATCCACCTCGAGCTCGAATTCCCGGTTGGTACCTAGAGGTGGTGACTTTGCTAATCCACCTTCTTCAGCCGGCTCTGGCTCCAGTGGAGGAACTGGAGTAGGTAGAATCCCCAGTGGACCTACGGGTATCAATGGATCTCAGCAACCTTCCCCCTTACATAATGGCTTAGGAACAGATCATTGGAATACGCACACCACTGTCACCGACACAACACCCAATGTGTGGAGCGATAATACAAATGCTCAAGGTGGTAATACAAATCAAAATTATATGCAACCGATACATCAACAACATGATGATTGGACAAGAACCAACGCTGGTGCGATTGTTTAATCATCCATGTGTATATAAGCTCAACTGTACATACCAGCCAGTCAACAGTTTAGAAGGGTAACGGTAACGTGTCATCGTAAAGGATGTTTCTGTATACTGCAAACGCAGGAGAGCGGATGTAATCTTGGTAGAAAAAAAAATCGCACTCAACCTCCAACATCAAAATTGTCAATATAATCATTCATTACTTTATCAGTACATTATTTTGGGCTTTCTCAACAACATGTTCGAATAATCAGTCCAGTCGTGTCTGCGACGGTCAATTCATTGGGTCCGCTTTCGAGTTTGGTATCCTCTGCTTGGTTAGCTCCTCTGCTTCCAATACAAACTGTGTAGCTTATTTAGAGAATTCAACGGGTCAACATACATAGCCCTAATTTTGGTGTAAATATTAGTCTTATCTCAATCCACATAACCGTTACTTAGATTTACCTTGCATACTACAGTCATCGCAACCACCTCATCAAACATTCACCTTACAATGTTCATTAATACCAGTATCATTTATATGTATATAGTTTCATGTTGAAATATTCATTGAGAAAGATGTGAAGAGATAAACACGAAAGAAGGAGAGAAGAGAGAATAAATGTAAATTAAATACGAGAAATAAATAATGAATGAATTATATCATCTATGTGTATACAATTGTCGATGTTGCTTGCCGCAGACTGCAGTTGTAATCCCAAATATCCGTACTCTCCTTGCACCGGTGTTTTTCGTACGAGAACGAGTTGTGTCAAGCTTACCCTAAGATCGTAACTTTTAGTTATTACCTGTTCACATGTGCGATATTAACCGTCAAGGTACTGACGGGAAAATATCATATCATATTGTTATCGTTATTTTCTTTGTACCTTCCAGATCAGCTTGTCACTACCGTTCCTTTCTCTCGATTGTACAACACACAACACGTAGAAAAAGAGTAACTTTATGTGGAAGATTCTGAGGTGGAAAAAAAAAGACAAAGGTACAATCGGTAAGGTATGGGATGGATAAATTCAAAATTGAAAAGTCCTCGCTCAAATTCTATTTGACCGATTGATCGGCTTTCTTCTCACACTGTCATAATTGTGGTCGGAAATGCCTTTTCGCAGTACTCCTGTAATAATGATGTAAAAATACGAAAAGGAGTCCAGAATAGATGATGATGATACTTGTTCATTTTATGAGTGAGATCTTAGATGATCGATATTTTTGAGAGAGAGCATGCATTCAGTATAAAGTAATATCTTTAAGGATAAGTTGACATGAGACTAAGTAATCAAATAATATTAATTTGATATACAGAGTAGTAGTATGATACAAAAGTGAAGTTATAGGTGGGGTGCTGCTACAAGCGCTTATAAGTGATACTTCGAGTATCAGTATATATAATCTCGGATATCTGCGGTATTTAAATATTTAAATGGATACTGTAAGATTACGTACCTTGAGTGTTTTAACGAGTCGAAAAGATCTATGAAGCGGGGTCAACTTATCACCCACTAATAGTGTAACTGAGGATCTGATGAGCGACGATAAAATTCGGTTAAATCAAGACTAGTACGAGTACTGTGGATAATCTCAAACTGAGCAATAATTCATCTGGGACTGGGACGAGAAAAAAAGCGAGATAATGATATATGTAAATGTTCTCTTCATTCCTCTTTGAACATGAAAACTGCTCATAATCGATTATCGTGTCTTTCATCCTTTTGTACATAAATTTCCATACATTAACAGAATTATCATTGGATTTTCTATATCATCAAAAGGCAAACAAAGTCAATTTCAAAGGAAAAAAAAACGAAAAAAAAAAACGAGATATACTAGCAATTCTAGTGCAGTAATGACTGATCTTCATCTGGCTAATGCAAATGAAATTGAATTGGCAGCCATTTCAGCTGGAAGTACATTTTTAACAAGATCAAGATCGAATAACAATACTACCAACAGCAACAATAATATTGAATCTGAATATGATATTCAAGCAAGTGATTCCAAATCACCTTCAGCTTTTAATTCTGTAAATGGTTCACCTAGATTTAATGTTGATCCTATATTAGAAGCTCAAATTGAAGATTTACCTTATCATCATCATCATCAAAATCAAAGTGGTGATAATGATCAAGTATATCAAAGGAGATCTACATCTTCTAAACCAAGTATTCATAATAATAATAACAATAATGATGAAGATCCAAATCGTCAAGTAACTATGATGAATGATAATGAAAATGAAAATAATCACGGAGAACATGATATGATATCAATTTTACCACCTGTTGATAAAGGTATAAAAGCATGGTTATTTTTAGCAGGTGCAACATATATGGAAATTATAATTTGGGGATTACCATATTCAATTGGTATTTTACATGTTTATTGGACAAATACAATGTTTAAAGGTAAAGGTGGAGATTCAATAATTACTTTAGCCGCTACATTACATACTGGTTTATTATATATCTCTTCAGCTTTTTTCGGAGTGTAAGTTTTTATTTAATTAAAATTAGTTCCGGTTTTACTCTGTAATCGCCAATCTAATTAATTTAATATTTCTTACTCGACATATAGTTTATTCGCTACTTATCCAAGATGGACAATGCGAATTCAGATTGCTGGTCTGATCACTGGATGTGTATCTTTAATAGCTAGTGCTTTTGTAACTCAGGTGAGTATTTCTTGTATCGCAACGCACGTGAAACATCTATGTGTCAAGCTGAGGCGGGTGTTGATTTGAATTATAGCCATGGCATTTAATCGTCACTATTGGAGTATTTTATTCAGGATTTTATGGTGAGTATGACTAGTACAGTAAGAACCACAATCATAGTATAACTGACAAATGCTGTTCATTTTCATCTCTTTCATAGCTGCATATCTACCATGCGCAACATTATTATTTGAATGGTTTCATTCAAGAAGAGGAATGGCATCAGGAATAATGTATGCAGGAAGTGGAGTTGGTGGAACGATATTTCCATTTTTAGTTCAAAGTTTATTAAATAAATTTGGATATAAAGCATCAATGATTTCTTTAGGTTTAGGATATTTAATTACAGGTGGAATTTCATTAATTCCAATAAAAAGAAGAATTCCATTATCAAGAATTGATCAACAAGGTACAATATCAAGAGTTAAACCTAAAGTTGATTGGAATTTCTTAAAAAGAAAATATTTATGGTTGGCTGTAGCTACTGTTGGTATAACCAGTTTAGGTAATTTTATTCCTAGTTTATGGTTACCATGTAAGTTGAATTATGTATACATGCTTCCCTATACCAATAACGTGAAAGCGAGAATTTTACTGATATTTATTTATCGTTTACTGTCTCATGAAATAGCATACGCCGATGATTTAGGATTAAAGAATCCAAATGGTACTGCTCTTGTTGCTTTGCTCAATGGTAAGTCTACCTAAAAGACGTTCCGTGCGACGAGATCTTATTCCACTATTCGTCATGTCTATTCCCGTTATATTCTTTAGCTGATATCCTGGATTATAATTCTAATAGCTGCATCAGCATTTGGAAATGGACTAATCGGATATATGTCAGATCGAATGTCACTTAGATCAACAATTTTGATATCTTGTGTGGGAAGCGCAGCTTCATGTGCCTTCTTATGGGGTTTCGGTACAAACACAGGTGTTTTAGTTGCTTTTGCAATTATATTTGGTCTTTTAGGTCCTAGTTTCTCTTCTGTTTGGTCACATATGATTCATCTTGTAGCTAGTAAGTTGCCTTTCAATCTATCTGCTTCAGTTTCTGGAATATACTGTGACCAATCGCTAACGTATCGTTATTCCATTTAATTTGCTTAGAGGATGATCCTGCTGTGACGGCTTTAACATTCTCTATCATTAGTGTTTTTAGAGGTGTAGGAAATCTTAGTTCGGGTAAGCAGATCATACGCCATTTCGGTAGACTCATAAAGTTCATCAATACTGATACAGTACGTTTTGCTAGGTCCTGTATCCCAATCTTTACTTCAATACGGAGTGTTGAAAGGAGCTACAGGCGGATACGGTGTTAACAATTATGTGAGTTAATCCGTATTATTACAAGATATGATCATGGAAAGTTGACATTCGATTTATGTGATCGTTAACAGGGTATACTGCTCATATATACAGCTGTGACTATCTTCCTCGGTGGAATGTTCGGGTTACTGTATTAGATATTCTCAAGAACGAAAAGGATGAACCGGATAAGAACCGAAGGCTATATAGCGTATATAACATGAAGAATACCAGCCCTTTAGACATTGTACAGCTCTGCTAAGTCGATATGGCCAGAAATATACCTCTTAGCTACAGAATCCTTTTCAGACGGGCATATGCAGGGAATTGTTAACATGGAAAAGGGGTGCAATATGGATTCATGAATGAAATATTGCTACGGTCCCAATGGAAAAGGAAGTTAATATCGTAAAAGCGGTGTAGATATAGTTGTAATGATCAAGTTGAAGATGAGAAAGCAGATCATAGGTATATATACATGATGAAAAAATCAAATAGATGCATAATCCAGTCAAATCATTCCATAACGTTCAATTCGCTTGTGATCCCGTTGTATAGTATTCAGTAAAACTGATTTAACACTTATTCATCATCTTGTAAATGCTCTTCACTCCCCCAAGCTTCTAATCTACCTCTAGGTTCCAATCCTCCATTTACTTCATCATCTTCCCACCAAATTCTCAAAATAGCTACACTTGTATTACCTACTTTATTATCCAAGCTGATAGTTTCAGGTACATGTAAATCAATTGGTGATTTCTTTGATACTTTATCATCATCATTTGAATTATCATTATTTATGTTTGATTTGGTTAAGATTTTGATTAGAGATGATAAACATTCTTGATGAGTTACACATAAAACAATACTTTTACCAAATTGATTTTGTCTAGTTGAAATTGATGAATTTCTTGATATACCTGGTCTAGGTAATCCTTTTATTGAACTTAGAGCTCTTTGTAAAATTGGTTTATTATCTTCATTAAAATCAGGTTGAGCTTGCCCTTGTGATTGAGTTAAAAGAGGTGTTATTGGTGTTGAAGTTGAAGAAGTAATTGGTGTATGAGTTTCAATTAAAATTGATAACCAATCGTGTAATCTTGCTGATAATCTATATAGTCAGTGTATAGTCAATTAGTGTCATTACAAAATTCATATCAGCAAGATGCTTCAGACGTCATTTTCTTCTTGGTGATTTGATAATACATGTACAATATACTCGAAGATAACTTACTCTTCTTCTGATTCAATACCTTTAGAACCTTGTTGTTGTTTCAAATCGCATTTTTTTACTTCTTCCCAATTTTTACCTTGTAATTCACCATAATTTCTTGCTTTTAATCTTTCGTCAGTATTAACTTTATTATTACATTTAGCTTGTTTAGAACAAATGATCTTAGCAGTCTAGTTTTTTGCAAAGAAAGAATCAGTATTATGTCATCATATCATTATTATTATCATGTTATTATTGTTGTTATTGTGAGTAATTACATGGAATTTCCGCATAATCAGTAATAGTCAAAAGAGATAATTAGGGATTTACTTACTTGTTCTGCTCTTTTCAATGGACTTGACCAAGCTTCAGTGAATGGAACTAATTTTAACCATTGACTTAATTTTTGGGCTTGTTCTTCACCTAAATCCGATAAAGGTGTATCTAATTGACCTTGAATGATGTTTTCTTGATTACTAATAGACAAAAACAAAGAGTAAGCGATAACTATTTAAGTTGAAAGTCTACTACGAAGGAAGAGTTTAATGATTCAGCTTACAGATCAGTTTGACCGTGTCTGACAAGATATAATAACATCTTCCAAGGTGTTTTTCTAGTGCGTTTCGTATAATCTGTGGCTTAGAAGGATGAACAAATTAAGAGGGATACTTAATTGGGATACTGTATATAATGTGTTGATAGGTTGGTTTATCAGACCTCCCGCATATATATATATATATATATATATATATATATACCATGTAGAAGCTCAAGTATCGTTCAGCTTCCATCAGTATATCCTTTCATTATTTTACCTTGAAGCAAGACAAGAAGAACGTTCGTCCGATTTTGACGGAGTATTGACACTCTTTTCTTGTCTCTCCATTCTTTGATAAGCTTTGAAAACATTCAGCCAAATTTAGAATATGTTTAGGGCCAAGGATGAATGTGGAGGGTAAAGAGAAAAAAGATTTACTTGCATACAAACAATCTATGTTGATCTATGATGTAAATTGTGACACACAAGACATTCCGAAATTTTGATATTTTATTGACATTCTAAACAATTCTTTTCCTTTCATCCCTTTCATCTTATCCTAGCAACTTCCAATTTACAAACGTGCAATGATACCATTTCACAGCTCTTGAGATTATCGTCGATATTATGCGAAGAAGAAGGAGGAGGTATTTAACTTGGTAAGAATGAAGGAGGGAAGATTGTTCTAGGTCCATACCAGTTACCCTTTAACATGTTTGAAAAGTATGCTCTTGGCATGACATCTTTGGTAAGATGGTAGAAAAATCTATATAGGTTCAGTGTATGAGTATGAAATCGTAGTAAAATGTAATTACTGTATGATTGAATGAAGGAATTTGACTTACCTATTAGGTACAGATTGATCTACGAATCTACCGAAACTTTCTTTTCTTTGAGCACCATATTTGAATTCAGCAAGTAACAATTCACCTCTACCAGTGAAAAGAGGACATGAAGTGTAACCATCGTAAATAGCATTACCGACTTTACCGGTTTCCATATGAGATACTAAGTTGTGTGTGAGAACAGGTGTTTGGCCGGTGATAGCGGCAGCGGTCTAGATTATGATATATTCTCGCCGATCAGCTTTCATACATCCTGGATATATGCAGAAATGAAATTCAGAAGGCTAACTCACCTTTGAGGTAGGTAATGAAGAAGAATCACCTAAAGAGAAAACATTTCCATATTTTTTATGTTGTAAAGTACCTTGATCTACATCTACCCAACCTACAGAATCTGCTAAAGGAGATTTTTTGATCCAATCTAAAGGACCCATTTGTGGTACAACATGTAATAAACCATATTGTTTTTCGATTTTTTTACCTTTATTTTCACCTGCAACAACTTCAAATACAGCAATTTTTTCATCTTGTTTAATTTCAACCAAATTTGTATTGAATAAAGCATCAATTCCTTTTTTTTGTCTAATAGCATCTAATGCTTTAGAGTAATGAGGTACAGCAAACATTGATGGCATACCAGTAATAAATGTAGAATGGTTATTGGAAGTTTCAGCTTGAGATTTCCAGAATGAATCGGCCATATAAGCCATCTTTTGTGGAGCTAAGCGGAAGATGTCATCAGTCAGCTTGAAGAATTCCGTGATCTGGAACAAAAGAAATGGTTTGTAGGTACTCACCACCAGCACATTTGACTACACCGAATGGTTGGGTGAAGATAGCTTCACCTTCACCTTTGTGTTCTCTTACTAAATCCCAAGTTTTATCGGCGGTTTCGTATGAGTAGATCGTCGATACTTTTGATTTAGAAGGATCGGCAATAGCATTTTTCAAGCCTTTGATGTTATCCCAATCTAATTGAAATTTGTTCAGTAAGAACGGTACCTCGATTTCATAAAACATGTCATCGTAAGGGAACTAACTTATTTGAATACCAGCAGCAACGACTAAATAATCATATGAAACTTTACTTCCATCAGCAAGTACTACTTGATTAGCACCTGGTTCGAAACCTGAAGCGTTTTGAGGAATATGAGCGAAATTTGGTGAAATTAAAGAATCTAATGGTTTTCTATATGTTTCTTTTGAAGCTAAACCAGATCCAACAATTGTCCATCCAGGTTGATAATCGTGATTTTTAGCAGCCTAAAATAAAGAAAACGAAAAAAATCAGCTTTTAATCGACAATCAAAAAGAATTGCAAAACAGGATTATTTGTCAAAATCACATACATCAATAATAGCTACATCACCATCACCTAGTGTTTTACCTTGAGCTTTGAGTGCATTGTAAATTTGATTTGCAGCAGCAAGACCACCAGCACCTTATCATCGGGAAAAGAAGAGCATAATTAGCAAGAGATAGATATATATCGATCTCACGTGAGTAAAGAATAGAAATACTTACCTCCACCGATGACTACGACCTTGTGCTTTCCTGCAGCAGAAGTGGAAGCTAATCGAGCGAGTGAAGGGAAAGCTTTAGGAACAAGAACGGACATGGTGGCAAATGTGCTTTTTTCTGGATAGAGATGATTCAAGAAAGAATCACAACAAACATTTGCATAAACAGATATATATTTGTTTTTACTGTTCATTTCAAGCTACCATGATATAATCCCATAATATAATGTAACATAACGATGATTCCGAATTCATCCTGAACTTTTTAATCCATGATTACAACACTATTAAATAAATCCAACTTTTTTTTGGGAATAACATTCACATTTCAAGATTGCGCCATCGATGAAATCCTTAAATCCGGGGCAAAAGACATCTGCACGTGGTTACATCCGAGTATAGTATAGTATTATATAATGTAAACAGAGAACCACCGTGTGAAAGTTGAAAGTAGTACTGTATCAGATCAGACTGTATCATGTTGATCTGTTCTGTTGATCTACAACAATAATAACATATCACATCCCCCCACTCCGTAGCCTAGTCCCCTCATCATTGCTATGTAATATCATATATATATATGAGACATCCTCATCATATCCTCGTACTACTTACATAGCTTCAAGATTGTAGCGACTTATGTTCAATCCGCCCCTTCCTCCCCTTCAAGGGGATACACAAGCAAATGGTTCTTCAACTTCACCTTCTAAGAGTAATAATGCATTGATGCATACTTTGTCTAGATTATCTCAATCCACATCCAGACCATCAATGGACAGTGAATCATCTGATCAAGGTCTCACACGTCAAACTATGAAACTGGGTAAGGAAGCTTGGAGAAGAAGTGGTTTAGGCTCATTATGGGGGAAAAGTAACGATGATTCAGAAACAAAATTACGGTCTGATGATCCTCGTAATAAATCAAGATCTGATGAAACCTCTTCGTCATCAAGACATTCAATCGAGTCAACTTACTCAACTACAGCTTCTCTGTCACAATTACGCTCTCAACCCCTCGACACATCTTTGATTTTATATCCTACTTTGACTGTACATCCTCCTCCAGTCAATCATAATATATTGGTATTATCGTTATCACATGTTAGCTCTGCACCACCGACATTATCGAATGATGAGTTATTCAATATTGTACTCAGACGACTAGAGCCTTGGGTAGGGGAAGAAGGAGAAGGTGGATACGTCTTGATTATTTTAGCGGATGAAGAGGGGAATATAAAAGGTAAAGAGAAGGAAACTAGGAAATTGCCAGGTATCACATGGTGGGTGTGGCGATGGAAAAGGCTACCTAGAAAGTGAGTACTAGTATTCAAAGGGTGAAAGTAATGGACGAAGCTATACTAATCCATACCAACAGATACAGAAAGAACTTGAAACGATTGGTATGTGTTCAACGCTTCTGATATAATCAAAATGAGAAGTATCTCAGCTAATATTGACTCATGTAGTATATTGTTCGCCCTTCTTTATTCACACGAAGTGAGCCAGCTAGGTTGTGTAGATCCATAATATAAGCTAATTCAGCTCCCTACTAGCACTCCTCCCATTCATTGTCCCATTCATATCACCTAAATCTTACTCGAAACTTCACCCAGTGCCTTGCTTAATATCCCTCTACCACGAACATGGTGTATCTTTACATGGAATTGATCTTTCTTTATCGGCCCTAATCACTGAGGCAAGAACGTTACAAGTAAATCCAGGACTCTTACCTCCGATATCGACCAAGAAGAGTTTAGATGATCGTCCACCCCTAAAAAGAGTAGATAGCGGTTCAAGTCTGGCTAGTTGGGGATATCAAACTATATCATCAGCAGTAGAAACAGCGGCATCATATCTCCCTTTACCACCATTTGGCTTTTACGAAACACAAGGTAAATTGCCAACTGGCAATAGTGGATACTGGGGAAGGAACGTCGATGAACTTTTACAAGAATATGGAGGTAGTCTACCACCTTTACTTACTGAACTCAGAAAAGTCATCTTGACGGAATGTGTTTCAACTGAAGGTGTTTTTAGGAGATCTTCGAATGTATGTCTACTGCCGAATCCATTCTGCTTGAAGCTAATTAATGTTATGAATTAGTCATCTCTCTTACCTGCAATTATCACTTTGTTGGATCTATCAACAAGTCGACAGCCCCGGCTGCCGTGGTCAGATCTAGCGAAAGAGGATCCATTACTTCCGCCAAAGATACTTAGTCGGTTCCTGGCAGAGTTGCGCGAACCAATCATTAAGGAAGACTTGTATGTCATAATAAGGGGGACAACGTCCATGGATGAGTGAGTGATTGTTCTGTGAACGAGACCGTGTTATATTCTCTGCCTGAACCTGACAAATGCTGCTATATAGTGTAAAAATGAAATTCATTCCCTCGCTATCCACTTCGAACCGACAAATACTCTCTTATCTGATTCACCTATTCCACGATTTATCGCTTCATGCCGAACAGACCAAAATGACTTCACTCAACCTCGCTATAGTTATCGCTCCTGTCCTCATCTCAGGATTAGATCCAATAGAAGATACGATCCTATGTCTCGAACCTGATAAACCACTTCCCGTGGGCTTGAAAGCCATGGCAGAAAAGAACGGTATAAAAAGTGGTCAGGGGACTTTGGTTGGTTTGTTAGAGTTATGGATCCAGAATTACCTTGAGATATCTGGTGATCAAGCAGATAAGAAGAGGAATGATGATGGATTAATGGGAAGTAGAAGACATTCGTTGCTCGCTTCTGCGCATTGAGGTATCATATTGACCATGTAATGTTAGCAAGAATTGTAGTGGTCACTTTGGACCTTGGACATTGAACCGTTTGTACAAGATTGGATTGGTACATGTTTTATACTACGAAACGGACAGTGGTATCTCTTGTAGCTTTTTATCTGCCTGTACTATGTAAATCGCTAGGTCCTCTTATAGATTATGCATGTAGCGTTACCTGTAGATTGTATTCGGACAATCCAATTTCTGTACCTTCTTCATAAATCCACCAATGGGGGAACTGTATTCGGAAAGGTAATGCGAGAACGGTAATACCGATCAACAATATCTCATGGAGATGCCTAAATGAGTAAGGTACTCGTACTGTATACACCTAGTAACTAGATATGGCGCTATAGCGCTTACATATATAGGAAACACATCAAGCAGTGATCGTAATATCAAAGGATGGGATACAGGACTTCCTTTAGTTGAAATTCCGGCAAAGCTTAAACTCAATTATTGACAGCGGGTATTAAGATGGAAAAGATAATCAGTTAAAGTGGGGTAAGATTAGTCGCACACGTATTTCAAGTATTTGCATTGATAAGTAGTATACTGGATGATGGTAATGTATGAACAATCATGTATTATATACTTTCTTTTGTGCATATACATACATGCATAATCTAAATAACCAAAATATAAAGAAAGAAGTTTATTTTTTGCATTTTACCACTGTTGCCGAAGAATCAAGTCTATGCCGAAAAACACATTACCCTTAGATCCAATCGTCACCCGAAAGAATACCCAAATTGAGGCAATATTGATAGAAAAGGCTGAACGCTACGTTTGATACAACTTGCTATCTCAAGTTACCGTATCACAGTCCATCCAGCAGCGAAGATACTGTTCTATGCGTATAACCATATGAAGAGGGAAACTTACAAGAGGAGATATTGGCAGCAGATGTACAAGTAACGAGATCTGTCTTACGATTGCTTTCTATGCCACCATTATTATTATATCATTATTCAGGTAAAAGACAATCGTAAAGCTGGTCAACTTTTTATACCTTGAATCTTCAGGGTTAAGATCGGGATGTTTCGCTTACACAAACGATTTTTTTGTATTTTTTGGGCTTAAGGTAAAGGTTACAGATGATATAAAAATTATTCTCCAACTCATGATTCCAGGAAACTGGTGGTGACGTGTTGTAGGTCTAAGCGCATGAAAAAGTGAAAAAGAAAAATTAAAAACATAAAAAATTAAAATAAAATTCCAGAAAAGATAGGTTGGTTAGTCTACTTGGGGCCCGAACAGGCTGTATTACCTTATCCAACTTCAGGTATATGAACAAGTCTCGAATTATTTGTCACTAGATCAGCTTTCCTATGTATAAAATATAAAAGAAGATAAATCGCGCATTCACAATCATCATGATTGTGGGAACAACGAATTTCGTGGAAAAGTTTATTATTGGAATAAACTTGTACTGTATGCATAGATAGATAGATGCGAAAATTGACAGGTAGAATCCAGACTTCAAGCTAAAAGTTCTGTGCAGGTTAGTACAAGTTGGAAAGAAAAGTGAAATACAGTAGATAAATGCATAATTTACGGAATTCATTGAAATCACTGTACGACCGAATCTCAGGGTAGATGATGTAGTTACTGTACAGTAAAAAGGCAGTAAAGGGGGAGTAGCAGAGGCAAGTTGAACCCTTATAACCTTCAAAATCATTTTATTATTTTAGGGGTTTTAGTCTATTTACCTTAGTGATTGATCCAACCAAAGAACAGGAGCAGTTAAAGTAAGAAAAGCAAAAGGACTAAAGTAGTCACCTAATTCTACCTGTGGTACTCACTCATGTACAGTACGTATGTAGCTTATTCCACCAAGCGGAAAAGACTTGATCACCAAAACAACCCTTTTTTTTTCTTTTCTCCTTGTACACATATACAAACGGTAAGGTTATTCTCCCATTCGCCGCACAACCTTACTCAAAGCATCAAATGGTTACATACTACCAAATCCATTAACAACGATATAGACTATTGTAGTTTTTGTTGATACACTATTTGACATTTTCGATAAAATAATAATACTACTATAATTGATATCTATCAAAGAAAGAAGAAAACGATCGATTTGCTTCAAAAATAGGATAGAACAGGATATCACGCGGATCAAGGATTGGAGTTTAATGATTCAAGGATTAATCAATAGCTATAATAATAGACTTTTGAACAAATTGCGTTTCCAGTTCAACACTATCAATTCAGATTCCAGCGTTACATTTTCATCGCTCTATATCATCTACAATTGACATCGAAAGTATATACAACGACGTTATAAGGTCCTACCACAACTCGATTGAATATTAAGCTAGAAGACCACAATTAGCCAATTGGGACTCGCCGCTGTTTCGATCTCGATAACTTTCATTCGATCGTAGTTAACCATAATACACTCATCAAGCCTGTCCATCAATAACATTCACCAAATATAGCAGAATCGTGGTCAAGAAGGACAGGGTGGATCTGTATACCCCAATATAGGACGATCTTGTACATGATAGTGGTGCAAAAGACCTTTAATCTTGTGTGTGTTATATCTTTAGATTATCTTTGCAATAAGTCAGTTCACCTCATTTCTCCGCTACGCATTTGCAACTGATCTGATTTAGCTGACTGTTCAACTATACAATAGCCATCATGTCATCGCCTAGAGAAGGATCTGATGGCGCCAGAGTACCAACTATAAATCCTGTGATCCGACCAACACCAGGTACAACGCCCCAGAATTCATCAGAATCAATACCCTCGTCTTCGTCTTCATCTAATACACGATGTTCCCGTCCTGGATCAGTTACGATGCCAGCTAGACCAACGTATCAAACAGGTCAATTCGCTCCTGGGTATGCGCCAAAACCTATATCGCCCTCCGCACAGTATAATCCAAAAGCCACAACACCAACGAATGAAGGTACACATCGGTATAGTCCAACAGTTTCACCTTCAGGAGGGATGGACAGTGGTGGGCCTTTAAGTCCATCTTCAACCTACGGAAGCAATAGTTTCGTATTTCCAATGAGATCAGTATTCCAGGGCTTGAACAATTCATCTGATGGACACAATAACAATATCGGTGGACCATCTTCTGGTGGTAGTACATCATTAAACAGAGTTCAATCACGTTCAAGCGACACTAGAACACCTTCATCAAGATTAGATAATCGTAGATTCTCACAAAGTTCCTTCAAAGGTGATAATGATGCTGGTATTCAAACTATTGCACAAATGTTACAACAACAAGATGATCATGAACAAGGAAAACAGAAAGAACAAGGGAAAGGTTCAGTAACGTTTAATGGTAGAACAGGTGATCGTATAGCTTCAGTATCAGGAAAAGGTGTCACTACACCTCCAACACCAAACTCGTCTACGACTTTCGAACTATCGACACCATATAAAGGCGATTCAGCCCCAAGTAGTCGTAGAGCTAGTGCAGAAGACCAAGATCAACAAACCAAAACAACTGAATCAACTGAAAGACCTCATCTTGCTAAAGGTGGAAGTTCCGGTACAGTTAAACATGCTAGTGATCATGGTCACGGTCATGATAAACCTGTTAATCTTTCAGCAGAAGCATCGGGGAGTGGATTACCTCAAAAAGACAGAACACCTGTTGGTGTACCTCAAGATACACCTGCTACTATCAATTTCCGTGATTACCCAGCAGAACAAGGTAATGCAGGAGAAACCACTAATTTCTCTGCAGCTGGTCAAGGTGAATCATCTACACCAAAACCTCAGCAGCGAGCAGGAGAAGCACCAAAATTACAACAACCTAAACCTCAACATCCAATTGCTAACGCTTTAGATGAATTGGTTCAGAAGAAAAAATCATCAACAAGAAGTGAATCTCGAACAAGTCTAGAAGTGGATGAGACAGGTATTAGATCACTCATCAATGATTTTAGTGGTATAGTACGTTTAGGAGAAGCCGGTTCATTCGCTTCAACAGGTGGGACAGGTACTGGGGGGGATGGTAATGGAACTGGAACAAGAGGTTCTGGAACAGGTACAAAAAGTAGTCAAGGTCAGCATGGTGGTGTTACAGGAGATAGCGGTGCATCTGGTAAAGGTGGACCAAGCGGACCTACAACAGCAGCTAGATTAGCTCAACAACAAAGACAACAAAGTCATGCTACGACTCGAGATTCAGTCAGGGATTTCATCAATCAGCAAGCTCGTACTGTCAATATGGCCGATCCTAATGCACCTACGCCTTCTCCTCACCCCGAAGGAGAAGGAGAAACGATCGATTTACCTAATATGGGACCTGGTGATGGTCTTGGAATCAACGGCACACCAACACCAGCAGAAGCAATCCAGTGGGCAGAGGACAAAGACGATGCAAGTGCACCTGCGTCAAGTGAACAGGCTATCGCATCTGGAGACGAGAAAGACGGACTGACTGCGTCAACAAGTGAAGCTGGTTCGGAACCTATCGTCACATTCCGTTTTGAGCACGTTTCAGATAATGACGGGCATCATGTCGTAGTTGGTAGAGAAGGTAAATTGAGGCGTTGTGAAGACGAGCCTATCACCACACCTGGAGCCGTACAAGGTTTCGGTGTTTTAATGGTACTTGAAGAAGATTATGATACCGGCGTATTGACTGTTCGACAGGTCTCAGAGGTACGTTTCAATCTTGCAATGAAGATGAATTACGGAACGCATACTGATATGATTTGTTCTTAGAATGCTACCGAATTACTTGGATTGTCTCCCAAATATCTGTTTAAACTTGATTGTTTCACCCGTATATTAACAATCGATCAAGAAGATATCCTTCGAGATAATTTAGAATACTTACCAATTGCCGAAGGTGGTAAAGGTAGTGTGGAAGAAGAAGGACCCTCAGTGTTCTTGTTATCAGGATATGGTGAACCTGGGAGTGATGATTCCGAAGAAGAAGAAAGTTCAGCAACTTCAGCTGGGAGTCTGAACGGTCGAAGGCGTGAATGGAGTTGTTGGGTTGCAGCTCATCGACCAAAGATCAACGCATCAGAGAAGGTTGACGAGAATGGTCTCACTGCCCCAGATCCCGATCTCATCATTTTAGAATTCGAATTAGAACGAGATGAGTACAATCCCCTTATACAGCCTTTCGAACCACCTTCAATCTCTTCTACAAATGGATCTGAAACCCCAGAATCAACTGCGGGAGCAAGTGTCGGCAAAGGTTCAAGTGATGGTACCGGTTCAGCAATCGCTTCAGCTGGATCTTCCATGACTATTAATTCAACACCCAAGGTCAATCAACGCACAGGTTCTGACGGTTCGACCATGACTATCGGAGGAAACTCGTCCACTCCGAACACATCCCAAATCGCTAGTGGAAGTCGTCCTTCTTCTATGTTACCTCCTGGATCCAAACCTATGGGCTTGGATGGTATTGAGTTCGAAGTACCAATTGAAAAGATCATCGAAAGTACGACTAATCACGCTAAACCTTTACGTGCATTGGAACGTATGAGAAGAACAGGTCAACATGGTGGATCTTCGACGGATTCAGCGTCAGGTAGTAAAGGACGTAGAGGAGCTAGAAGACCTGTAAGACGTCCACCAACAGGTACAACAGGTACAATGGATGTATTTGCTGTTTTAGGTCAAATCAATGATCAATTAGGTGCAGCCCCAGACTTAGAAACTTTTTTGAAAATCACCGTTGGTGTCATACAAGATTTATGTCGATTCCATAGAGTGTTGATTTATCAGTTTGATGAATCAATGAATGGTCAAGTAGTATCAGAATTAGTTGAATGGGGTAAAACAACAGATTTGTATAAAGGTTTGATGTTCCCAGCAGCAGACATACCCGCACAAGCAAGAGAATTATATAAGATAAATAAAGTTAGATTGTTATATGATAGAAGCCAAACTACTGCAAGAATGGTTTTAAGAAGTAAAGAAGATTTGAATACTCCTTTAGATATGACTCATTGTTATCTTAGAGCAATGAGTCCAATTCACATCAAATGTAAGTCAATTCTCGGCATACAATCTGCCAGATCTTTTTGCTGACTATGAATAAACTTTTGTAGATCTTGCCAATATGCACGTCAGATCATCAATGTCCGTCTCAATTATGGCTTTTGGCCAATTATGGGGTTTAATTGCTTGTCACTCTTATGGTCATCATGGAATGAGAGTGTCTTTCCCTGTTAGACAAATGATGCGAATTCTTTCAGATTCCATTTCCAGAAACATCGAAAGATTGAGTTATGCTCAAAGATTACACACCAGAAAACTCGTAAGTCAATAGAGCATCTCAGTTAGAACCTCGCTAACGGTGTTATCACAGATTTCCACAATACCTACTCAAGCTCATCCAACCGGTTATATCGTATCGAACGCAGACGATCTCTTGCAAATATTCGATGCAGAGTCTGGTCTTTTAGTTATTGGTGACGGTTGTAAACTGCTTGGACAGTGAGTGTGTACCCATTCGTATGTGACAATACCTCTGACACTATCACTCTTGCAGGAATCATCAAGGTCAATCAATGTTGGCTATTGCAGAATACCTTCGAGTCATGAAATTCGACGCTTGCAAAGCATCGAACCATATACAGAGAGATTTCCCAGATTTGGTCTTACCTAGAGCTCAGGATACTATTGCTGGTCTACTCTACGTACCTCTTACTGCTAAAGCGGGTCAAGATTTCATTGTGTTCTTGAGAAAAGGTCAAGCACGTGAAGTACAATGGGCTGGTAAACCTTACAAGGATGAAAGAGCTGGTGATTCGGCAAGTCTAGAACCTAGAAAATCGTTTAAAACATGGTCTGAAATCGTTACAGGTAGAAGTAGAGCTTGGACAGATGATCAACTTGAATCTGCCGGTGTCCTTGCTCTTATCTATGGTAAATTCATTCAAGTCTGGAGAGAGAAACAATCGGCTATGGCATCAAATCAACTCACTGCTATTCTCTTATCAAATACAAGTCATGCTGTTCGAACGCCTCTCAGTCAAATTATCAATACGTTGGAATTGGCTCTGTCCGGTAATATCGATTCAGATGTCCGAAGTATGCTGGAAAACAGTCATCAAGCTTCAAGAGCATTGTTGTTCCACGTACATGATTTACTCGATCTTACACGTATCGAAACAGGTAATGAAACAGCATTCAACGATCCATTTGATATCCGACAATCCATCTCAGACGCTATACGATTATATCAAACCGAATCTTCTCGACGTGGACTTGATTTCCGAGTCATCACCTCTGAAAACTTGCCTAAATATGTTATTGGTGATTCAAGAAAGATCAAAACTGTTATTTCCAACTTGGTGGCCAATTCCGTTAAATTCACTGAGAAAGGTTTCATCGAGGTTTATTGCGGTTTACAACAGCCATCGTCATCGGACGGTGGTAGTAGATCTGGTGAATTAGTTAAAAGTGGTCAAGTTCCGATCGAAATTGTCATCAGTGATTCAGGTTGTGGTATCGCTACAGACAAGCTAGAAGCTATGTTTGTAACTTTAGAAGGTGCCGATGAAGTAAAAGCGTCATCCAATGGGAATGGCTTAGGTCTAGGTCTCGCTGTAGTAGCTAGAATTGTCGAACAATTGGATGGTCAGCTACGTGCTGAATCAGAAGTCGGTGTCGGAAGTCGATTCTTCTTCACACTACCAATGCTTGTTCACCACGGTCGACCAGTCTCAAGATCATCAAAAGCATCAAAAGATTCTGGTAAACTTGCTGTGCGTGATAGAACGGGCAGTTCAGGTGAAGGATCGGTCGTTTCAGCGCGTTCGGGAATGTCAGAAGTCGATTCATTCGTTAATGATTTCGGTAATAGTCACATGTTGAATCATCCTGTAGGTGCTGATGATCAAAGAATCAAAGACGCAGAATATAGAATGTCCAGACCTGGTACTTTCCCTGTAACAGATTCATCTTGGCCAGTTAAACCAAGTAGAATGGACGCGGATCAAGAACAAACAATTTCAGATCCTTCACTTACTTCAGGACGTTCACCTGCGATCGATAATCATCCAACAAGAATAGAACCACAAAGAAGATTATCTTATAAACCTTCTTCTTCATCACCCAGAAACTCTGCAGATTTATCATCGTCACCTTCACATCATCATAGACAATCATCACATCCTGTTACTGCTAAAATCAGAAAAGATTCATCGACCTCAACTCATTCAGATTCTTCTGCACCCTCACCTTTGCCTGGTAAAGAAAAAAGAGGTTCTTTATCAAAATCTACAAAAGCACCTTCACCACCATCAAACCAATCTGAACGTACAAAGAAAACACCAGAAGGTAAAACAATATTAAGAGTTATGGTTGTAGAAGACGATATGATAAATTCACAAATTTTGCAAAAAAGATTGAAAATGGATAAACATAAAGTCAAAGCTGTAACAAATGGTCAAGAAGCTGTAACAGCTTTAGAAAATGATTGGGATTTTGATGTGGTTTTAATGGATATTCAAATGCCTATTATGGATGGTAGACAAGCTGCAAAAGAAATTAGAAAATTAGAACATAAATTGAAAGCACCAATTGATATCAATCCATTACGTGTAGATGGCAGAATCCCGATTTTCGCTGTATCAGCAAGTTTATATGAATCTGATAGAGGTAATTTGGCTCAAGATTTCGATGGTTGGTTATTAAAACCACTTGGTAAGCTTATAATTGCCTATTCCTCATGTTCGTCGAGAGAGTTCATTTTTCTAACTGACTTGATTCATTTAAATAGACTTTGCTCGTGTAAGAGTATTACTTTCTGCTTTGGAAGATCCAGTCAAGAGGTCCGCGGAAGTTTATGAACAGGGTCAGTGGGAAAAAGGTGGATATCTTAGAGGTGAGCATTCATATTTTTTTTCCAGTAACGTCAAAGGTTATCAGCTGATCATCGTAAAACACAAATCAGATGCCCCTTCTCCCGTACCCTCTCCAGGTGTTTAAAATTGTAGCTTTTTGTGCTATCAATCTTCAACCTTTCCCTTCCTTTTCGCACACATCATTTTCTCCTTGTTTTTGTCCACTTTTTTCTCCGGATATAATTTAACGGATGTTTACAGCTTGAATTGTTTTTATCATATTGACGTCAACGATCAGAACATACGATTTTTTCTCGCTCTCTCTCCTACATATTGTACTTTATCAACCAAGGAATGTTATCATTATTTCCATTTTGTTTTACTTTGTTCTCACTACTGTATTTTTAGACGATGTTCCAATAGAACAATACATACAATTAATTATATTAATTCAATCCCCTTCCGTTTTCCCATCTGACTAATAATTTCGTTATCTAGACTTTTTGGGCTATAAAGATCTTTCTATTCTATAATCTTATTTTTATTGGTATTTCACACACCACACTAGCACACACGCAAAGATCATTATGCATTACTTTGAACAAAATATATCATTTCATTTCCTTATATCCTTCATTACCATTGATCGACTACAGACAGTATATACATGACTTATCCAGGAATGCCCGACGATATCAATTGGGTTAAATCATCTTGTTTCGCGTTTGGCGAAAGTGAAACTGAAACTAGCGTCGGAGAACTTCAGTGAAAAAAGGTTCAATTTCTCGGACTTTGAACGATTTCATCTCCATTTGAAGGTGCCATACAAGTAAAACATCTCTACTGAACTGGTGGCGACGAAACCTACTGTACGGTGGGAAAGTCTGGTAAGAAAGGGTAAAAACGCGAAAATGAGGAAAAGCCAGGAGGAGAGTTGCCGGTACGAGTACTGTAAACTTAATATTACTTGGGTGGCGTCTATTTTTACCTATTTTTGCCACCTTGCTTGGGCTGGGAGAAAAGTTGAGCACACGGCCCAGGAATCAGAAGAGATCATCGGTAAAATAGGCACTTAGTTCTACAGAAATCACGTCATATCAGCAAGCTTGAACCGACAATTGAGGTAAATCACATTGATATCATTTTAGGCGTTATAACTCTTTAAACGCGTAAAAGCAAAAATACTGTAGGAATAAAGCTAAGAGAGAGAACGAAAAGCGTTAGACTGAAAATCTTGATTTTTTGGTTTTTTTTTTATATCTTCTTTCAGGAACTATCATAGAAAAGAGAACGCGTCCGATGATATTAATTATGTTCGGTTTTTGCCTTTCCAAGTACAATACATAGTAAAACAAGGTTATTTTTTGCTTACTTGCCATCTCCCATCCACAAAAACCGTTCTGTTCGTTCTTTCTTTCTTGTCTCTTATCGTTTGTGATCAATGATATCTGATAAAAGTTGTCTCACTTCCCAATAATTTACTTTCTTTGGTCTACCTCATTCATTCATTTAACATACCTACCTACACCTTCTTTTCACTTGATTCTTATCAAACTATTCCAATAATTCCCATTTTCTCATTTTCTTCATATGATAAAGTTGCGCTAGCTCGCTTTCTACTACCTCCATATCCTGATTATTTCATTTAGCTGCGCTGAATAAAACTTTTACATACACACATCGTTGATCGATTCTCCTTATCTGTAAATCACTTACTAATTAATCAGCTTAATATATCTCAAACTATATAATCCATCTCCTTCCGTTCGCTGGTCGTCCGTTTCAATCAATACTTCTATCAATTTTAATAACTCAAACACATCAACACACTCTCAGAATCCTCAATAACATCAAAATGCGAACATCAACATTCTTATTAGCCTTGGGTCTTTTCACATCTGTTTTAGCTGGTAAGTTTGATTTAGTCTCAAACAACTTCTCTCTGATTTGAAAAGTCTTGTTTATCAATTCCTAACTTTATCGTTTCTCTGAAAATTAGCTCCAGTAGCACAACCAAATTCTCCAGTATTATATACTAAAGATCCCTTATCTATTCATCGAAGATCTGAAATTCCTTCTGAAAATTTTGAGAATACAGATTTAACACCTGAATTTCAAGCTGAAATTGATTCTTCATCTTCATCTTTATCTTCGTCATCAGCTATAACAGCAACGACAGCTGCAACGGAACCAGCAGAGGATGCATGTAATGAAGTTTGTGGTGTGAAAAGAGTTGAAGGAGCTAAATCTGAAAGAGAAGCTTTATGTTCTTCAGAAGGTTTATTAGCTACTCGTAAGTATCTAAAATATCCTTCATCTATGCCGCAATCATGCTGATTTTAGCATTTGTGAACCAGTTCAATGTGCACAATGTATAGATCAAACTTGGCCTGATACTTCATACGATGATTCAGCTATGGCAGAATATGAGAGAATAGTTTCCGCTTGTGATGCTTCTCCACAACTGTAAGGATCCTCCCACTCTGTGATTGTCCATACAGGATGATCGTTTTCTAACCCGTGCTTTCTTCCAAAACCCTTAGAGCTTTCAAAGTACGAAAACACGATTAAATCCAAATAACTCGGATATCTCGCTTCCCTTTACACTCTCTTCAACACTCGGATTGATCGTTACCAGAAGAGCTAGTGAAGATTTAATCTATGAACGCTTTCCGATAGTATGGCGCTTCTCGATTTAAACAAGAAATGCTGGATCATTTCTTTAGAATAGCCTTTTTAAGAGAAATCAGAATATAGTCCATCGGCAATTCCAAATCAATGGATGGAACCTTGTTTTAGTCAAACACGTTAGAGACAGTCTATAGAGTCTTTTATATGTACAGATAAGCAAATTGAATATTTCCTATCATGAATGTCTTTTAAGATTGGCTGCACTTTGCTATTGAAAGCGGTTTATGATGATCAAGTCACTAACATACTTGAATCACAGAAGAAAATACAGGAAACAAACGCATAATCCGAAAATTCCTTCTAAGCCCATCGATATGTTTAGCCCACAAGGGGCACCCGATATGGTAATAGGCTTAGGAATTCCAGTAGGAGGCCTTATAAAGGAGATTATGAAGATTAGCTAAACAAAAACAACTCACAACGCTGTTTCGCTGGTGAGAAGAGGTAATAACCATAGTGATGCACTTACATAAAAGCTTGAACTCGTGGTACACCAGTCGTTATCATGTTCTTGGCCTTATCAGCGATTTTTGACGCATCGAATTGTTCGCTATATCAGTGACCCACAAATATGAGTTACAACTTCCGTTCAGTCACCTCAACAACGGACATATATGTCAAAGCTCACCTATCAGCTTGAACGACAATATAATCTAAATCGACCCCTATGAGAAATGATAGGAATTTTCAGCGATATATCACATGGTTACACTATCGATATTGGCGGTCTTTCAACGGCTGCTTTCTCATGTACGAATCTCATACTCACAAGTCAAGGTTTCATCAACATTATCATGATCACCTTCATTGATCAAAATTAAAGTATGATCCCCTGAATCTAAATCGCCACTTGAATACATGACTTGTTGAAAAACATCAGGCTCTTTTTGACCATTTATATACTGTTTTTCTGATGCATCTAATGAGATTGAAAAATATCCGTGACTAAAGTGTAAATTTGAAATTCCATTCAGTCATTCAGTCATCTTATCATTTTAAAATAACTTGATGAATCTAGAATTCACTTAGCTCTAAAAGCACCAAAAACCCAAATTGATCCACCATTCCAATGTAATACTGCCGTATCTCCTACTAAAGTAGAAGCATGAAAAGTCGTATTTGAATATTGTGTTACAAGTGGATCACCTGTATTAGTGCAAGTTTGGAGTTAGTTCGGCGCATTCGACGCGTTTATTACAGTCGCTATAGGATACTATGGAAGGGTTCAATTAGGTATAGTCGTGCTGTTCATTCACCTTTGTGTATATCACCATCCCAATTACCGATATATAGTATTGCTGGAGATGTATCATCTAGAGTCACATTGGGCAATAAGGTGGACATGTCGAAGTTACTGTAATTCTAGCAGGTAGAAGCGAAGAGCTAGCTATGTACATCTACGGAGTCGTTAGTACAGTACTGAATTTCCTGCCATTCATTGGTCATTTGTGCATGATATCCACACAGAGATTCATGGTGAGCTAGGCGGTAGAAATAAGTGTCTAATTGCCTACAAAGGAGCGTCGAATGCGGTTGTTTAAGGAGGCCAATTCCTATCAGTAATTTGAGTAAACTTGATACTTGATTACTTGATAGCATTCCTTTGAACCAAAGGACTGTCTTTATGGGCAATGCCCTATGGAGGAGAACGATCTTGAGATAACTTGTCGAGTATATTGTATAAGAAATTCAGCTTCAACTCAATGAAGCAGTACTTGTACTGTTTTGAGTGTGTCGGATCATCCACTCGTGTTTAGGTAATTGTTATTCATGGACCTTTTGTAAGTGTTTGTATATGGTGGGCTGATGATATATAATATATATCCAGACATGTAATGTTCCTGTTTGATGAATCATGTACAGTCATGCACAGACCCCATTGCCAAGCTGAATAAAGTGATCTGTGCACAGCACTAAAATGTTTAAAACTTTAGGTTGTTTGGTTCTCCTTGACTACGGCTGTGCGAGTGTGTGCGGGTCTGTGCGCTGTGTTAATAATGTATACAGTACGCGGTTATAACAAAATTACCGAATTGAGCTCGCGGAGGAACGTTAAAATGACAATCTGATCCGTGCAGTTCATCAATTTGTCCTTTGTTCATTCCACAGACACAGACAATTATATATCATATTTACATATGATCTAGTTTGTCTAGTCATCAATACATCTTGTCATCAGTCAATGATAGTTGTCGTATGACCTATCTGCGTGCAAAACAATCGAAACCATTATTCATATATATACAGGGGGAAGCACATCAGTATGACATCTTCAAGAGCACTAAAGAGATTCGTCTTCCTTTTATGCCTTGGCATCACATCTGGTAAGTCTGATTGAATTACATGATCAACCTTCGCCTTTGTGTAACCGCATCGGAATCCTTCAATGCTGATTCATTGTCAACATATTCAGTACTCTCGCAGGATGACTCGACATCGTTATTAACGATACAGACCTCACCTCCTGAACCGGTGACATCTACTACACCATTCTCCCTTTCTGCTAGAAGCTCTACGGTATCAGGTAGCTCAAGCGGGAGTAATACCGTAACATCATCTGCTGCATCTTCGACTTCAATCTCATCTCCATCTTCAGGATCAGGATTCCCAGAAAACTGTGCTGGTAATTGCTCAGCTATTTCAACCGCTTTAAGTGTAAGTTGATATTTTCACCTACTTTACCTCTTATTCTTTCAACAGAGTCACAATCTTCATCATTATGGTCTTTGGGTAATTTTTTCTGAAAATATGTTGGACCATCTGGAGATGTCAATGGTAGACAATGTATCTGTGTAGATGAACCGGAATTAGCTATGAAAGTGATACCCGCTAACGATCAAAACTCACTTCCAATAGTCATGCGGCGCAGGTGATGCTCTTAATACAACTTGTCTATGTACACCTGAGGTCGAAACGGGCTATGTATCTTGTTTACAATGTGCATTGAGTTTAACACCTAGGGAAAACGAAAGAAGGGTGTATCAATCGATACTAGATTGTAAGTTGTGCTGCTTATTGTATTGAGCAATTTCTTCTCGCAGTTGATCCGCTTAAAACAAACAGGATGTCGACTGATTTCTCTGTTTTGTCAATATAGCCTATATAAATCAATGTGCTCTAGCATCACCTTCACCAGTGACATTACCTAATATGACAATAACATTACCTTCGACCGCCAATACATCTATATCAGGCTCATCATCTAAATCCAATTCTTCCTCTGTCAGCTCAACATCATCTTCAATATCGCAAAGTCAATCTAGTATATCATCCACTTCATCAACTATAACACCTTCAGCAAGTAGTGTACCAAGTTCGTCTTCTACACCAGGGAATTCAGGCTCGCAGAGGAGAACAAATAATAATGCTATGATGTCTATTGGTTTAGCTGGTGTGGTTGGAGCTGTGATTGCAGCTGCCGCTATATAGTATCTGAGATTATGACTCGGATTTTTAGGAAAGAAGAAGATCGTATCAAGGCATTCAACCTAATGTAATATAACATAATATAATAAACTATAGTCGTTCACTGCTGTAAAAGCTTATACAAATTCGATTTCCCGTGATTAGGTTTATCAATAATACTTGCATCCTTATAATCATCAACTTTATGCATAACCAATGTTTCAGAAATCACAAATATCGATTAGCATACTCTGATCATCTTTCAAGAGGATAAAACCTAAATGAACGACTCTTGCGTACGTTATCAATCGTCTTGGACTTGTTATATAATGGTAAGCGAAATTAGCAAAATGATCTTCGTTACTAAGGTTTGGCGCTATTTGATATATAGACAAATTGAATTGAACATCTGGATAACCCATTACAAATCACCAATAATTAGACTAAAACTCAACTCGACAAAATATACAAATAACGATTGAATCCCTTTTTTCCCTTTGCTTCCGAAGTATACCATACAACTGAACCTAGTCATTTCAGCTCATTTGCTTTCCTCTCTACATTTCATTTCTTTCTTTTCGTACTCCTCCTCACCTGCTCTACCTAAAATCAATTGATCTATTTTTCTAGACATGCGTCTACATATGAAGATTTTGGAATTGTTTAGAGTACATAAGTGAAGGCTTTGTTTTGCATATCAGTTTCATCTTTCCAAGCGTTATATTCATCGTGGTCTTCAACTTCAACAGGATGCTCGGAAGCGTATTTGGCAGCTTTTCGTTGAAGCACTTTGATGTAGAGGTAGTAAGTCAAGATAAGCTAGAACGGAACGTATATTTATATTAGCATTTTATTCTTGAATGATCAATTAATAGTACTTATCGCAAACCCACCAATATAGCAATACAGTAGCAAATTAACATTCCTACTACACCAGCTGTATAAGCTGGGGCCTGTTTGGCTTTGAAAGTTTGTGGACCGCTAGATCAGTATACACATGATCAGTCAGCAAGTTATACATCAAGGATCAACCGCATGACAAATTACGACTTACATGATATTACCACACAAATAGCCAACATAAGCTATACCATAAACAACGGTTTTCTTACTATGTCCACCAGTATTGGCAGCAACTACAGTATTCATCACTACATATGGCGCCCAGAAGAAATAAACCAACATGAGAGACGCCAATCAACCGCCAACTGTCGGAGGAGATCGTCAAAATCAGCAATCAACCTTGACTCGATTGTATGTATAAAAAGAACCTACCATTAGTTCGAGGAATAACATGTAACAGGATTGTGGCTAATAACGGTACACAACAAGCTGAAATTGCTGTGAGACATCTTTGGCCAGCTGTATACGCAAGGAATGCAATATTATTTAGTTTACTTTCTCAAACTACAAACATTTTCAGAAAGAACATTACTTACTCTTCATTGCAATAACAGAAAATACGAGAGAAGAGATATATGAGATGAAACCTGTTGGAACTGACATCAAAGTGGCATTTCGTTGAGAAAATCCTAAAGATGCGACGATAATAGAGTAGAAGGCTAAAAAGTACCCCACTGTCAGTATGATATTCTAAGATGGAGTCAAAGTATAGGATTTAGAACATACTGAGGATACCACTGTCTATAACATATAAGCTTGATTAGCTTATGTATTCTCTGATGGATACTATTTTCACTTTGGGACTTACTTGGTACATTCAAGCAAACATTGATGAAGAAGATCAACCAAGTTTTAGGATCATACAGAGCTTCTCTTGCTTGATGCCATTTAAAAGTTTTATTCTGACCAGGAACCAATCAGTATATCAGACTAGACTTAATCGAATATGCATCTTCAGAAGGTATTGAAAACTTACAATAACACCAATTTTGTTATCTTGTAATCTTCTGATAGCAATGACTTTTTGTCTAGGTATCAACCACCAAGCACTATAAGGTGCATCAGGCAAGAAAACAAGCATGATACCACCAGTTATAAGTGTAATAGTCCCAATCAAGATATATAACAGTTGCCACGGCTTGATACCGGCATTTGTAAGGTGAGAGCATGCGTCTAATGTACAATTGCAAGTTAGTCATTTCCCTCATTACTTCAAAGGATAATGTAGACTGACATGACAAAAGACCATTGATCAGAGATGATAAAGTACTGAAAACGATAGCTGTTCTGAAAACAACTTCTTTTCTTGTATACCAAGTTGCGATAAGTAAAGTGAAAGCCTATGTGATGGAAAGCGTCAGTCAGACAATAACCCTAACATAGACTCTACATTGGATGACTTACGGGGAAGGTCAAAGCTTCGAACAAACCTAACATAAATCGACATATAGCTAATCCAGCGAAATTGTGGCAGGCGGCATGACATATGGATATGATACCTGCAAAGTATACCATGAAGTATGAAGTCAGATATGTATGCCATCTCTATGGAAAACGGGTCAGATGGTGTCACCACTTACCCCAAATAGCGACGTTGGCACCGATAATTCTTCCAGTAAGATATCTTTGCATAAGATATAAAGCTGGGAACACTGATGGTAAAGAACCAAAGAAGATAAGGGAGGATGACCATGAATAGGTACTACCAGTTAAATGAAGATCGGTTCGTAATCCCATAACAGCAGCTGTACCTAAAGCTACTTTATCTGTTGCACCCATGCTATTTGACAGTATAAGATATGTATGTAAAGTATCAGTCAATGTCGATGGTTACAAATTGGTGTTGGAAACAAAAGTGGCGTTTATCACTTACACAAGTGCAACAAACATCATAGGTAAGATGATCCAATCTACCTTTCGGACTAAAGCACGCTCTTCTTCAGGTGTCCAAGGTGCAAATAGTTCATCTGCATTTTCGCCTCTTCTGGCTTGCGCTAAAAATCTACCTGCATTATCAAGATTTTCATCGTTTACATCAACATCTTGAACATCAACTTTTGAGTAGGGATCTTCTCTTCATCATGCCCATCAACTACAGTAGTGATTATAGCGTTATCTTTATTATCAGACATTATGATTCCAAGGTTGATAATCAGGAAGTAGGGATAATCGTATGAAAGAAAGAGAGATATACATGCTTTCTATGCAATTTAGAGCCACTTTATATACCTTTCTAAATTGACATCAACCCTTATCTATAATTGAACTAAATAGTATTAAGCATCACATGACGATAGGAGTCAATGAACTATTTCGGAAAATGAACTTCCCTTGTTATTTTAACCATAATTAGGGTACCCCGAGGGGTATCTGTCATCGGAATCTACGGAGTCCGAAATACTTTAACTGCTTCACAGAAAGACACGTACTCCCACTTTGACAGATTAAACATTATCCAACGCTATATCCACCAATAGCAGACAGTGTTATCTCGTTGTACCATTGTAGTGGTATACTAGGTGCCTCAGGTTTACGTCAATTTAGGGTTATGGTGAGACGATCGAGAGATCTATATACATTGTCATAAATGGTAATAAAGCGTATTCGGATATTTCCTGGGTCGCCACATATGATGTATAATACCAATACGGCTTAGCTTGATTATCACTGTACCATAAATAGATATCCTATTTGAGAACGTTTTCATATTATACCTTTCGGTATATCTGTTCTGCTTAAAGCTTATCTCTGTTAAAAGCACTGATGTTCGCATTTCCGACAAGCGCTCTCCATACCTGTTCTTGATGTTTCCTTATCATCGAGAGGCTTTCCTATCAATGGGAGTGGGCGGCTATCATATCTTTGGGTAGCCCAAACTGATAAGAAAGAGCGCTGTTGCTTGATATGCGTTTGACTGGATCGAGACCCCAACGACATTCAGTGATCTGCAAATGTGGCAGAGCATTATAATCTCGTACCTTACTAAGATATTTTAGATACTGTATGTACTCTACTACCGGATCATGTTGTATTACTGATAACGAGTATGCATATACGTCTATATCTGTCTATAAGCTTGTATAATGTATTACAATATGTATAATAGTACAATAAGGATATCTAAGCAGCTCGACGAAGGTCGCGGATACTAGTCTAAGTAAAATTTTACAGTACTACTTAATGCTTACGTAATCCAACAGATCAAACTCACAGGCTCTGGATATATGATTACGATCATTTGTTATTTCATCCAAAAATGAAGCTGAAGGCGAAAACGCTGTAGACCAACCTTCATGTCTCGTGTTTCTTACGATCTGTCCTAGTTCCTAACTATCGATATGAGTGAGTTCACAATAAATTTGGCTTTTATGCCCAATCCACTAAAAACTAGGTTGCTGCATGCTGGTACATAGATAGGCTTGACGCTGAATGCACCACTATATCATGACAGTACAAAAAAAAACTGATCCTAATCGTCTATATATAATATAACAAGAAACTATATGTCCATTATATGATCTATGAATAATCTATGTTTTGTTATCTTTTTTATACTTTATAATCGCCACCAGTTTCGTGATCTATCCATTCAAACATTTCTTGAGCTTGGAAGAAAGCTTCATCTTCACCACCATGAGAAGCGAAAACAGCTTCTATATCATTTTGATTTATGCTTGTTGGATTTCCAAGAGCGTCTGACATTAATTGTGATTCACATAATTGTTCCAATCTAACAAAATATGCTACGGCAGCATCAACTGATTGAGCAGCTGATAATATACCATGATTTTGTAATATAACGCCTTTTCCATGTGGTCCTAATGCTTCACATATTCGAATACCTTCTTCATCATCTAAAACGATACCACCAAAGTTGCCATACAATTTTACTGTATCGGCAAATTGAGCGGCATCTAAAATCATCCAAAATCAAAGATAAGAAGAAAGCAGTATTATCGTTAGCATCAAGTCTCGATAGGGTCACATCATCAACAAGACATGAAACTCACCATGAGAAGCAATATCTACGTTTCTACCAAGTACACTGAAAGCTCTACCGAAAGTGGTGTGCGAGTGAGCAGCAGCGTGAATATCAGGTCGTCTGGCATGAACAGCACCGTGAATGGCGAAACCAGCGGCGTTATCTATAGATGTAGTCAGTCACCATCTTTTGAGGACGAAGCAAAGGAAAAAAAACGTTGAAAAGGCTTGCACTTACAGATTTGACCATCACCTGGTTTACCAGTGTTTTCCAATATATTTCCATCATGATCAATCAACAATAAGTCAGATACTGTCATAAGGTCGAACGCTACACCATATGGGTTGACCCAGAAAGCATGTGGGTTTACAGCATCTCTGACAGTGATATGACCAGCCACACCTTCATCAAAACCTAATTTTGAGAAGAGTCTGAATGCTGCTGCTAATCGTTCTTTTTGGTATTTTCGCTAAATAGTTACAATTCTATCAGCTTTAGTGGAAAAAGACACTGAAGCTGGAGAACATTTTATCACTTACTTCTTCATACTTGTTTTCGAACACTGGAGGAGTATATTTCTTTGATCTGGGAGCAGCAGCACCACCTCTCAATCTGAGTTTAGGGTTGGAGGAGGTTGAAGCTGAGGTAGCGGTTTGTGTTAAAGTAGTGGCCATTTTTATTATATCTTTCAAGGTATTTTTGGAATTTTCAGATGAGTGTGTCGAATATAGAAGTATGGGTGATATGTTGCAGAAAGAGTCGACATGATGAATGGTCTTTAAAGGTAATACAGCTATGGCAAATATCATGAAAGAATGACGGGTATTCAAACGAAAAAATATCATTTCATTGCATGATGATCGTCTAATTTCCAAGATAAGAGAGGTCGATCCGTGCGGGAAATGTAAATCCGAGAAAATTCAATGGATTTCCGACGTTTTTACGCAATTTCATCGGTATCGCACCGAAGATTATTGTAAAAACATCCAATAATTTCCACAATTTTTCGATTCGGTTCGTTATCAATCAATATGTTCAACGGCCCAACGGATCAGCGAGGAAACCCACGGCCAATCCCTTGTTGTCAAGATGAAGTTATTAAGGAGATGTGACTATAATTTTCAGTAGAAATAGATAAGAGATTCCCTTCACCTATTCAACAGTATCTATCACTTTGCCCCATAATTCGAATTAGTTACAGTCCCATCTTTCCACTGAAACTATCATAACACCACTTATCACTTCTCTAATAATCACTACTATTACCTGAAATACTTGTTAAAAATGGCTATCGAAGTAGAAGCAAACCCAGATTACAGTACAGGTGAAAAACCTAAAGTCAGACGATTCAGAAGAGCTGCGCCACCAACTTTCCCAGTAAGTCGCGAGACACCGTCAGAAACATCAAAGGAGAAGTTTACTGATGATTGTCTGACCAGGATGCACAAACGGAGAAAGTTTATCGAAGAGGAAGACTTGCTATGGCTTGTCGAGTCGTTGCTGCCCAAGGCTGGGGTATAGGATGTTCAATGCAACTTTCAGTAAGTTCAGCCGACCGGTTGCATGAAAAGAGAAGATTCTGACTAACTAGGTTCACAGTCTCGAGATCCCCTTGATCCAACCACCATATGGGTTCACCCTGCTGGAAAAGCCCTTGCTGCTATGAAATCATCAGATTTGATACAAGTGAAAATCTCTACCGGAGAAGTAGTTGAAAACGATTCGGAATGGGGCTGTAAGTTTATTGGGCTCTCTTATAACAATGTCCTCTCGCTAGATTGCTGACCTGCTGTGATTCGTTAGATGATTTGAACGCTGTAGCCATCCATCGTGCGATATATCAAGCTAGACCAGAAATTGGTGCTGTCATACAAGGCAATACCCCACACGCTAGATCCTTCTCAATGCAAAACAGACCTTTAGAAATGATTGTTCAAGGTATGTTTCACTCACAAAACTCATATTTGTGGCGGTAGAATGCAGCTAATAACATTTTTCTCCCTTTTAGATTCGTGTACATTTTACAATAAGTTCAACCGATTACCTTTCTCAGTTGGACAAAATGCTTTAGATAATCCTCAAGCTGTATCGGATTGTTTGAAGGATGGTAAAGGATTTGTTATGGAAAACAGAGGTATTCTTTTATGTGGTGCAACTATCGAATGTCCAATCAGTTATTATATTAGAATGGAATCTCTTTGTCAGATTCAACTCCTTGCTGAAGCTGCTGTTAAAGGTAGAGGTGGTGATTTAGTAAGAGTTGGTGAACAAGAAGTACAAGTGAGTCACTCAAGTCTTTCATGGCATTGCCCCCCTGCCTTATCTAACGCTTCAAGACACTGATCCTCCTCTCTTCACAGTTCACTTTCGATAATTCTGGTTCTGAACATCACGCCTGGCTGATGGCTATGCCTTACTTTGCTCGTCAAGACAAGTTGACTGGTGGTGCTACCGTTATCTAGTTACTTTGATCAATTTGCGGCATAGAAGTTGATTATATAGAATTATCGTTGTTTTCTGGTATCATCGCACCCTAGAGTTGGATTGTTGTTCTGCAGTATCTACTTTCTCTTCATTTGATCTCTTATGCAGTTAGTTATACAAACCAGCTATATGACTTGATGTTATAAGCACACGCCCAATCACTTTTTGATCTCACTTGATTTGATCAAGTGTAGGAGCCGTAGTTCTCCGAGCAGCTGTCATCAGAATGCTGTCCCTGCTGCATTCGACGAGGACATAGTTCCTCGGCCAGAACAATATTGATTTTAGCAAAGGACTTGACGAGGAAGGGGTAAGTGAACAGACTAATCCCAGCAACTAGCCTACTATTAGCTCAGCACACATTAGATCGAGGGACAACGAGAGCCCGAAACCTTCGTGGAGCCCGCCTTGCGCGAGAGGCCATTCATTGAAAATACAACTTCGTGCGTGCATGGCATCCAGCATCATTTTACCTAACCAGACATCAATTGACACATTAGACATGTTCTGCAGACCATTCTTACAGTGGTTTGAATTTGTCAGTTGTGCCTCAGGAGGCGGTACGAGTAATGAGACGACAAGAACATTTTCTGGGTCGGTAAAGTACGGATGGGCGACATATCCACTCCAACCTTTGTGTGTGACGACAAAGTGATACACTAGACTGTTCCGCTTTTACCCTGCTGAAGCACCCACAAAGCTCTGAAGGGAGAAGGTCTTGATTCCAGACAAAGAAGAATCAATATTGTTGACGCTTTCACACACGTCAGCGACTTGTTGTGTTCCTTCCTTTCAGGATGGCATTACACTGTGGCTTCGTGCTAACCCCTAATTGCAATCAACCACTTGTCCAATTCGTCATCAACATATCCACCTCGCTTAACATTCCTTTGTCAATGACGGTGTGATGCTGTTTGTTGGCGTTTACCCCGTTCTAGTCAACCCAGCTGGTTTACAGATGAGGATGCATACAATTTCAATCTGTGTTCTTTTCCTGAAACTTGATTAATCGCAAGGACCCCCGTAAGTTGCAGCTAAACTAGCCAGGACCCCAACCCACATCATCTAGTGTATTTTCTGTTTGTGGACATCTATGTATAAACAGACGACCATCTGTTTTACAATCATCTTTCGGTAGTAATCTCCGAATACAAATACACATACATGTATATTCTTCAGTGTTGTATATTGGAAAAACCCTTGCGACCTTCCGCCAACTGTGCATTTCCAATTTGATTTCGCCTCTTCCGGGAAAATCGAAAAAAGACAGTTTTTTTGATATTCCCATGTGGAACATGCGGCAGTGGTTTATCCTAGTGACCTTTTTGTGTCCTATAGCTAACTCCTCTCATTCCTTTCTATGCAGCAGTCTTTTTCTAATCCTCTGCTAAGATTTCCGATTTTAATACGTAAGTCGCGAGTGGGAAAAGCTGTATGTAAACCGTAAATAGACCAAGAAAACCCGTACTTTATGGCCGGGCTTGGTCAAATGTGTAAAGTCCCTTGTTTCTCCACGGGGTCTAAGACAATTCGATCCTGAGATCTGCATCGCTTACAAAGATAACTTATCTTTTGAATTCCCTTTATTTATCTGCTGCTGCCCGGCCTGCCTTTCATTGAAGGGGTTATGCGGGGATTGATGAATATATTTGATACGAAAAAGGTGAAACTAAGCTAATCTCCGATAAGATAATAACCCTTTCTTCTTTCATTTAAAATCGAATACTGAAAGATGAATCCCTTACGTTGCTACGTCATCCTCTTGACGGATTATGGATATCCGAGCGTAACGAGTACAACTTCTTCTATGTCTTTTCATCAGCTTATACAGTGGTTTCGTCTGAAACATGATCTTATTGGTTTGTATCGGGAAATATACATTCTACGAGGCTAAAGTCATTCCATCTGACATCTGATCGGTGAATTCTGTATATAAAGATACATATGTTCCAACTCTTAGTCTCTTTTCTCTCTTTTTTTTTCTTCCATGGACTCTTCCAAAAGTCAACAAACATAAACAACTAATAAGCACACAATGACAACAGAATACGTTAACGAAAAAGAAATGAGTAAGACAGATGACAACATAGAATTGGGTGACCAATACAGAGAGAACCAAGTTCGAGTTGTCGAATCCAATGTTGAAGATACCAATTACGATGCCGTCTTTGGTGAAATGAATGAAGATGGTCCAAAATACCGAAATGTATGTTTCAAAAATACAATTATAATTGAAAATATGGCTAACGAATGAGAATAGGTCGGTTGGATCGGTACAGTGGCCCTCATGATGAAATCCATGATTGGTCTTGGTGTCTTATCCATTCCTTCAGTACTCGACACTTTGGGTATGATTCCAGGTATCATATGTCTTTTGGTTATTGCTGCTATGACCAGTTGGTCCAATTACGTCGTTGGTACCTTCAAACTCAACCACCGAGATTGCTACGGTATCGATGATGCTGGTAGAATCTTGTTCGGCAAAATCGGTCGTGAATTTTTCGCTGTTGCATATGTACTTTGTAAGTTTTTGGTCTCACTGAGTGCTCTGCCGTAAAATGGTAACGACGTATTCCTCTTTCAGACCAAACCTTCTGTGCAGGTTCTGGTATGTTGAGTATCTCAATTTCATTCAACGCCTTATCAGAACATGGAGCATGTACCGCCGTCTTCGTAGCTGTGGCAGCTATCATTGCCTTCTCCGTTTCAAGTATCCGAACTTTGGGTAAAATCTCATTTTTGGCTTGGATCGGTTTGGTATCAATCCTTGTAGCTAGTGAGTTGCTCAAAGATCCAATGGCGTTGTTCAATCGCTAATGCCTGACATAGTCTTTACACTTACTGTTTCGGTCGGAGTACAAGATCGACCAGCTGCTGCTCCCATTACGGCTGAACCATTCGAGAGTGATTTCAAATTATTCAATAAACCCACCTTTGTCAACGCTATCTCCGCAATCTCATCTTTGGTCTTCTCGTACGCCGGTACCCCATCATTCTTCCCCATCATTGCAGAAATGAAAGATCCGAGACGATACACCAGATCCTTGATTGTTTGTCAAACCGGTGTCACAATTACCTACTTGACTATCGGTATTGTCGTATACTACTTTTGTGGTTCTTTCGTCAGTTCACCTGCTCTTGGTTCAGCCGGTCCTCTCTTGAAGAAAGTCTGTTACGGTATTGCCTTACCAGGTCTTATCATGTCTACCACTCTTCTTACTCATGTAAGTTGGCATTCATATACCATAAACCTTGTCATCTGCTAATGTCCCCTCAGCTTCCCGCCAAATATCTTTTCCTCAGATTCCTCAGAGGATCTAAACATCTTACCTCAAACAGTGCTGTCCACTGGGGAACTTGGATCGGTTGTGTCGCCGGATGCGCTCTTTTCTCATACATCATCTCTTCAGCCATTCCAATCTTTGGTGGTCTCGTCTCCCTTATTGGTGCCCTTCTCGGTACTCTCATGTCAATGCAACCTATGGCCTGTATGTGGTTCTACGACAGCTGGGCTAAAGGAAAAGCCAATCCAACCAACAAATTCAGATTATTGGTCGGCTGGAATATCTCCATTATCGTTGTCGGTACTTTCCTTATGATAGCCGGTACCTACGGTTCTATCGTTGGTATCGCAGATAGTTTTAAGGCTGGTGATCATACCGGTGTATGGTCATGTGCCGATAACTCTGGTACAGTGAAATCAACTTAATGAAGAGGAAGATGATTTAGGAAGATTCTCGAAGATTCGAAAGATTGGGTCATCAATAGGTTTGAAAAGATAAAGACAAAGGAAATATATATATTTGGTTCGTTTCGCAATTTGGTTTGAAATCATTTTTTTGCTCTTGCCTTATGCTTTAGCTATTTGAGTATCTCGAAATAGTCTGGTTGTACGAAAACGGAAGTTACCTTAACATGATATGCATATGACCGTGCCATCAAACCGTATCATCTGGAACACATTTTTTGCGAATACTATGCTGCACATCTATTACTGGGTTAGATGACCTCTACAGCCAGTTCGCAACGTCAACGAAGCTGCACATTGCCAGGCTTGGCATGTCTATGCTGATGTGAAGAAACCTCTGAAAGGACTTATATCTCTATTTGTAATCCCTTGATGCAGATCTCAACAAGTGACTCTACATAACACCTCTTTGTAAAATTGCCATAACCTACTGTCAGTAGTTACTTCATGAAAGTGAGATAAGAGGAAGCAGTCTCATTTGGCAGAGTTCATACATAATAATGCAAGCTTGGTGAGGCCGAACGTGGCGGACAACTGTTCTCCTTGAAAATCGCGAAAGCAGATCTACAGATCTCTTGTATCGGTTCCTCTTGACTTGCGTCGTGCCTTTCCACATGACCAGCTTCCGATAAGTATCGAATCAATTGAGGTGGAATCAATCTAGAATAGGCACAGAGCAGGCAGAGTCTGTGAAGAACATTGCAATGGGCCAGCTGCAAATCGAAAGCAACTTTTCCTGGCTGATAAAATATCGTTCAGTGATCTTCAGGCGGCCTCTGAACTGCCGAGAGTGAAAGAAGTGTTTAAGGAGTATGTGCACTGCGATCAATTGCAGAGCATAAACCCGATGACAAAGAACAACAAGTCAATCGCTTGCTTCGACTATGAACACTGGTGCAAATGCTTGTGGCTGTAACATTCAGAATGACATGTCATGCATGATGAAAGCTCTCTTCTAAATCATATAGTGAATCTCTATCGCTGGTAGCAGATTCTACGAACAATTTTGGGGTGATGGAATCGGGTTTTGATTCTGAGAATAGCATGTCGAACGCTCAGCTCACGCGCTGATGCTTTTCAACATAAGCATACCACCATCCCTTCAACCCATGAAACCGCTGCATTTAGATTTCTTATTACATGTCCCCCAAATCTGCTAGAATACCAAACCTCTTCGTGGTTTTCTGACCCACATTTTGATCGACTTGTTTGCCAATGAGAAGTAGATTTGATTGTAAATAGATGGACGATCCCGATGTTCGACGGGCGGGCCTTGGATTGCTGCTCTGGTCAAGTGATAATGTAGGGGATTTAGATCACTAATGCTAAATATAACGATATACTGTATGCCGTTTTAATGATTCACATAACATGAAGCTGTCTTCGCTTCTCACAAGTCCAAGATTAAGATAATAAATCTCTTTTGCGATCGATCAATCACGAGATGATCAAGCAGATTTCCTATTTTGGCATGAACTACTCTTACAGGCTGTCGGTCTTCCACAAGTAAAGGTATCTCCATATTACAGCTTCATGGAAAAATGGACAGCTCACGCTGGCAAGCAGCAATACGGAAAAAGAACGCTGAACAAATCATCCACGGCAAAATGATCATCACGATCAGTAGTATTGTATAATTTCCAACTTTCATAGCCGTCTAATTACAGTATGTGGCGGTCAATAAGAAATCCGCCTATCCATTCAACGGAAATGCAGACCTTGGCTATCATCAACCTCGGTACCGATGTAAGTAACCAATATGGTAAATATCTCATGATCACATCTTTTGCACATCAGCTTTAAGTTCCATTGAAGTGAGTCAAAGGTGGCACACTAAATATCCCTGAATGCATATGAAATCCCTTTCCATTAAAGGTATCGTTATTTTGATCGATTGGAGCATAAAGGAGGTCGGTATTACCGCTGTCAACATCATTGCTATTAAACCTTATGAAATGTGAGATATGATTGGTGCAGCTCTTCTATCGATCAACCATCATTAGTAAATGAACTCCACTGACAAGTTTTTCTTTTATTGATTTACGGCCGAACTATTATGGCCAATCCTCAGAGCATGTGATATGGAAATCCGTACGATTCTGAAAAGGTTTTTAGGTTCTTCTTGCGTCCATTATGCATTCATCATCGACGAGCGATCGTTAAGATATCAAATAGCCACCAATCATATCGTACAGCACAGTAGCAATCCTATAATAACCAATCATCTCACCGGAAAAACCACCCAAAATATTTGATATGTATGTATGTAAATTATGTTTTTGGTACAAGTACAAATTGGAAGAAATATGAATGTTTGGCTTGGAAAATATGGCATTATGTATGATATCCTTTCCTTTTGTTTAGTTGTGTGATGTGGTTTCGAGTCTAACCGAGGAAACCTAGAGATAATCTTCGTCGGATTTCAGTTCCTACTCTTCTTCTTTCTACTGCTGCACCACCTGCACCTGTCATTAAAGATTTATTTTCAATAGCTCTTCTACCTAAGAAAGGTAAAGTCTCTTTTAATCTACCATATGCAATGAAAATCAATGACATTGGTGATTTACTTTCCTCGAATGCATTATGAATTTTATCTGATAAATCATCTCTCATTCCTAGAAAACATTCAAATTAAAATTAGTTTCTTTTGTTGTCTTAATTTGCGAAATGAAAGAAAATGAATTTACCATATAGTTGAGCGATACCAACCCTACCTAATACATCATTTTTCAATTTCAATTTACCAGTTGATGGAGATTTTGTAGCTAAACCTTCTTTTTCCAATACACTGAAAATTTCACTCAAGGAATCGGTATTATGAGTTCCGAAAATGATACTTAATGCCATTTTTGGTTCAACACCTTGTAATTGCCTTTTGAGTGTACTGAGAATAGTTTGAATACATTGATTATAGCATGCGTCGGTCTTTGATTTTCTGTAAGGTCAAACCCTGTGTCAGCATTCTCAACTATAAACACAGGGATGAGATTAAACTCACTCTGGCCAGACCGGTCCATTACCTACGTTGCCCTTGAGTTTCCACGATTTTTGTTCTTTGACTATGTAGCCACCTCTAACTTGCTTCATACCAAGAGCATAACCGTTATCCTCTGCATGTTGAAGAGCGGCAGCTAAGAGATGAGGTTGCCTTTGCAAGTAACACTGATAAGACCCGCTAAAATGGAAAATGGTATCGTTAATTCCATTATTCCCACAAATGAGATGATATTTTTGAGTACTTACTAAATGACAGGACCGTTCCAAGGAGTAGAAATAGTTTCCAGGTGATTTTCAGGTGTGAATGGTTTATTGTATTTCATGGAGAGTAATCTGACATAACCGTCTAAAGCAGGTTCATAATAAGATTCCTCAGCATCAAGAATTAATCTGACACCGTTTCGTCTTGCTCGATCCGCTAAAGAATCCAATCTATCCCAAAGCAGCTTCAATTTTTCCATATCACTTGGAATGACTCCTGGATCATCATCATGAATACCCATTCTAGGTACGATATGTCTGTATGATTCGTAAACTGATGTGTCGGAAGATGTTGGTATTAAAACCATTTCATCTGCATCGGATGGACATCCTGGGAAAGGTACATTAAGTTCTAAACCCTCGTTATGAACGGCTCTAATCCGGTGAAGCGTGTTTGATGCTCGTATAAGAACGTTTGAATCGATTAAACCGGTCTATGGAAAAAAAGACGGTGTCAATAAATAGTAGATAGTTTATCTGTTTTTTAGGTCCGGTGACTTACAACTTTCAAAGCGAAAGCTGAACTACCTTTATCCCAACCTTCAGCATGCATTCTTTGTTCCAAAGTACCTTGAACATCTAAAGCTCTTTCAACTTCATGAAATCTTTCTAGTTCAATTGAAGTTAAATCTAATTTTTCCACTGTATCAGCTTCTGCAGAATAATTTAAAGCTGAACCAACATTTTTTTTTCTTAATTTTTCCATTACTGGAGCACATTCTAAAGCAGTTTCACCTGGAATAAATTGTGCGAAAAATGTAATTCTTACTATAAATTCAACTAATTTTGATACACCTGGAATAGGTGAATGTAATAAACTATCTAAAACTTTTGGTGATGAATCAACTAATGAAGGTATACCTAATGCTGTCCAAACTAAATATGATCTTAATAAAGTTATCGCAGATACATCATGAATAGAATATTTTTGTTTGACTTTGGGTCCGCCCTTTTCATCTTGCAAAAGATCACTTGATGTAGTAGCAGTAGTATCGTCACCTAACATTGCAATACCTACTGCAGATAATGATACAGTGGCAACACCAATTGCTGATGTCTTCTTCCAAGATCGTTTACCATTACTTTTATTGGATGAACCATCTTGATTATTACCACTTTTACTATTTGATTGATGTCTTTGTTGTTGTTGCTGGTTGATAGACAGATATCGTCGAGCTATATATGATGTTTGTGTTTGGTTTAATTTGATTGAATTGGTTAATCGGTATGAAACTGATTGCGATGAACGAGCGATATTTGGTAAACGGGTTAAAAAGGAGTTTGATGCCATTTCACAGGTTATAGTGTCAAAAGAAAGTGGTTATAGAGTAAAGAGATCAAGGAATGTGAGATGTATAGAGGGAAGAGGGAGAGAGGATGTTAAAAATACTTTTTTGTATATCACCTCCCTTTTGAATGATCTTGTATTGTTATGTATTTTATAGTTTTTTGGTGAGTAATACAGTATGCACGTATAATTGTGATTTTAAGTGAGCATTTTCTTCTGCTTAAGAAGGTTTATGTATGAAGGGGATTATATAATATATGGTGATAACATGGGATATGCATCTCTTGTTTTGAAAGTACAGTAGTACGAGTAGTGAATGGGATTTACGAAGATAAGAGGTTAAGCGGGGCATTGGGGTAATAATTTGGTTTTTTTTCCTTTCTGCGCGTTATAACCTTACCCTGGAAAATATCGCCGTAAGCCGATAATCAAACGTAAATCAACAGACCTCTCAATGTAGTCTCGAAACTTTGATTCATCAGCTGATAAGGCTCAAGATCAGAACTGTAAAGAAGCGAAGTTGTTATAAAGCAAAAAACGGTATGGAGAAATGCTTGGAAATAACATAAAACGGGAAATGGTTGGAGATTGGGATTTACACAGCTAATTTCAAACCGACAGCAACCGATAATAATCGATAGTAACTTGTAAACATTCTGGACCATATTCTAGCATACAACCATTGGACTATCGGTAATCATAATCAAAGGATTTCCTCATAAAAGCTTACTACAGTGGTACATCAAATATACACAACGCGCATCAGTCCCAAGGGTCAGGGACGATCAACTCGGAATTGATGGAATTGATGGGAATTTAAATTCCGATCAAATAAGATAAACTTACTGATCGTTCCTGAGACCAGAGAAATCCGGCAATTCCTTTAACTTTAGCGAACCTGCGTGTATCAAACCATCAAAGTGTAGATTGTAACTCCAAATTTCTGTATCTTTCATGCTATGCTGATATCGATAATTATCAAGTAACAACGTCAAAACCGGTCCGGCACTAATAGATACCTTGTTCGCGGATATCCGAAAGATTGTACTGTAGCTGCTTCAATATCTCGATAACCATCCTTGTTTTCTCGGTTAATTCGAGATATACTCATAAATCAGATATTACACAAATTAACCAACAGAAAGAAGCATCCAACTTTGCGTTCATCAAGAAAATTACAGAATTCTTACCCATTTAGCGCTGCAGATACATTCAAACAGCCACTACCGACATACTTTCGCTCAAAATACTCAAGAACATCTTCACTAGAAAAGCCAATATGCACGTCTTGTTAACAGGATCAGCAGGTGTTGTAGGATCATCAACATTGGCATATTTCCTTGAGCAAGGACATAAAGTTACAGCTTTGGATATAATACCTTTACCAACTATAATAACAGATACGTTCCCTAAAGGATATGAAGCCAACTTGAACCCATATGTGATAGATTTAAAAGATATCAGAAAATTAGAAGCAATAATTGAAGAATCTATTGAGAAAATTGGTAAATTTGATGGTTGTGTACATATAGGTGGTATACCAAATCCATTAAGTCATGAACCAACTTTTGTTTATAATACAAACGTAACAACAAATTATAATATACTTCAAACATGTGTGAAATATGATATAAAAAGGATAGTACAAGCTACTTCAGTCAATGGTTATGGGATGAGTTTCTGTCCACCAGGTCATAAATATTGGGATGAATTACCTGTAACTGAACAAACTACACCTTATCCAGAAGATCCATACGCAACTTCTAAAATGTGAGTGATGAGTTTGGATATATTTGTTAATCGGTTCCTTGGGGCAATTAGTTATATAAGGAGATATTGCTAATTATATTTTTATACTTTTTGGTTAATATAGTTGTTGTGAAATTCAAGCTTCAGCAATAACAAGATATTATCCAGAATTTCGAGTGGCTTCATTAAGATATCACATGTGTAAACCAAATTATAAAGATTCATCGAATTTTTCAAGAATGCAATCATTATGGGGATGGGTATCATTAGAAAGTTGTGCAAGAGCTGCTTTATTAGGTTTAACTTCACAAGGTTGGAAAGGTCATGAAACTTTTATTTTAGCTTCAAATGATATTGTTTGGGATGGAAATTTAGATCAAACAGAAAGATTTACAGGTGAAAAAGTTTCATCATTAGATTTATTAGAATATAGTTGGAAAGGTAGATATGATGAATCTAAATTAAATAGACAATGGTGGGCAAATAATCCAAGAAGAGGTTTTTGGGATACAACAAAAGCTCAAAAAGTTTTAGGTTGGTCTCATGATGACAATTGTCCTTGATTCAGGATCTATATATTACACAAAACCCAAATCACTCGATGAAACTGTCAAAATCGATAAGCATAATCAATGCATAGAGTATACATATACATAAATCATTTGCTTTACCTGTCTCTGATAGGTGGAATCACAATCCCTATGCCTTGCCATCATCTTCAGCTTTACGCTTCTGTGGTAGATGACCTTCAGCAATCTTGAGCGCAGAATGTAATATTCTCTTTTCACCTAGTCGTACTATCGCAGCGTAACATTTTCGCAACTGCTTCGTGCTGATTTCTTCATTACCCTCTATCGTGGTTGGTAAAGCTGTTGAAGCTGACGGACGAGGAATGTGATCTGCTTTTATCGATTTAATCACAACTAGATCAGACTATTCAACGGAATCCGGGTTAGCTAAACAATCTTTTTCATTTATATCATGAAGTTCGTCTTCGATTTACCTGTATATCACCCGAATATTTCGATAATCTATTCTGTATAGCATCCACAATGATAGCAGCAACATCATTGTCGATTGTTGTAGTTGGTAACTTGTTCTTCTTTTTAGCTCTCAACCATTCATGATCATATAGCAATAATCGTATAAAACCAATCAAGGCTTCATCAATTTCAGGTGAAAGAGTCAATGGGAACATACTATAGAGTTCGCTTCATCAGTAAAGAAGCTTGATTTCAAGCGTGCGGGAAAAAAAATGGGAGATGGGATTGACTTACTCTTCCTGACCTTCTTCCAACCACCAATCGACTCTTTTACTTATTTTAGATTCCCATTTCTCATTGATTTTATCTTTACCTAATACCTTTTTAACAGATTCCACTATTGCTGTACCATCAATCAAAACTTCATCACCTGGATTACCATAATACCATTCACCATCCACTTGATCTTCCTTTTTAAGTAGATCTATCAACTCTTGAGGTAATGGAAGTATATCGACATGGCCGTATTTACGAAGTAATTCCGAATTTGGTGGTGAAGCATATGTGTTGTACTATCAATCACGGAACCGAATCAGCTCTGTTGAAACCTGACCTCTATTTTACAGTTCAACATGACGAAAATAGACCAAAATGCATTTTCGACTCACGATTTGTTCATCCTTATTTATCAATTTAGTTGATTTCATCGTAAATCCTTTTTTAGTCCAAGGCGTATCTTTTTTGATTTTTTCATTTGTATATAAATTTGCATTATCTCTTTCATAAGCTGCATTTAACATATCTGCAAATGGAATCATTACAGCTATTTCTTCGCCATCTTCTTCGTATTCATCATCATCATCATCACTGAAATCACTTTCATCGTCACCGTTATCATTATTATTTTGAGGTTCTAATGCTAGTCTTGTAAATCGTAATAATGGAACAGTGAACGATCTTGAAAGTATACGTGATCCATGTAAATGGAATGAAGATAATGAATGATGTTGGGACGATTCAGGGAAGAGTTCTGGGTGAGCCTGGCAAAGTGAAGCATTGTCAAATGTCAATGACAAGAATATCATTATTGATTCTGTTAGTATTTCCACACTCACCTTGATTATAGGTAAGAGAGTCTCGTTATATTCCTGTTCTGCGTCTTCTTTACCTATACGATCTAATGATTGAATAGAAGAGTGAGTAAATCAAGCTGTTAGTTTGCAACAAGGATGAAATGTACATAGTAACTCACCTTCAATATCGGTTCCTATTAATTCCTTTCTTTCATCTTCATCCCATAACATTGGTGTATCAAATTCGACAGGCATATTTGCTGTAATCAGTTGCGAAATCAGACAACTTTCGAGATCAGTCTTCTGCACTGTGGACCAAGGTCGACTAACTCACCTAAATAACCAGACCAAGGACTATCGATACCTCTTTCACTTTCCCACATCATACATAAAATCAATTGACACCAACCATGATTCAATTTTTCCCATTCTTCTTCTGTTAGATGTTTTGATAATTCTGATGAATGAGATGAAAGGATTAATGAATCTGGTATATGGAATAAAGGTATATCTTCCTAAAGCAAAACATCACAGAGAAAGGTAAGAGCGTCAATTCTTGTGTATCATCAGCAATAAATGAAAATCGCTCACAGGGACTGATTCAAGTGCTACAGCTCCATAACCCATTCCAGAAAATGGTTTCAAACCTATATATTTCTCGTCATACCATCCTCCAGCACCCTTGAACCACTGTAAGAATTCGGTACCATTAAAGGCGTTCATTCTATCTACTTTTGTTGAGCTTACTTTGTGATGGTCTGAATGGATATTGTGTGTTAAGATGTATTGTTTTTCTGGATATTCATGCATACATGAGAAACATAACTTATCACGAAAAAGCGATGTCAAAACACTTTGTCTCTGCGCAAAAATCAAAATAAAAGTGGAGGCAGGATGATCTGATCTGAAAACGGTATAAAAACACGTGAGTTGCATATTGTGGGTATCATATAGACTACTACTATAATGATATTATCGAAAAAATCATGTCTATACAACAACAAGCGATACAAAATTTACATATAAAGGGGACTACCCGTCTAGATTCAGTCTACTCCCAATCTGAATCCTCATCATCCTCAGTTACAGGCGCAGTAGTTTGAACAATAGGTTTCTTTACATTTCCTTGATCGCTTACAACGTCATAACTTTCTTCAGAATCTCTTGGACTGGTTGTATTCGAAGTAACTGATTTAGGAATTGCCGTTGTTGTTGTCGTTGAGAAAGGTAATTTACCATCATTTTCTGTTTTAGGTGTAACTTCAGCTGTTGTGGTGTTTCCTGAAGGAGCTACAGCGGGAGCAGATGTGGTAGATGGTACGACAGGTGAAGTCTCTTCAGGTTCATCATCCCAATTGAAATCATCTGTTTCTTCTTCTTGAGTTGTAGTAGCTACATAATAATGAATGTGAATCAGCATTTAGGCGCCAATACAAAAGAATCAACTACTACTACAGATATTTACCTTGAAGTAAAGCTTTTCGCTTTCTCTCTTCCCCTTCAATCATATGTTTATGGAATAAATACCTTTTCCAGAATTGATCATCGGTCAAGATTTCGGGAACTATGTATAGTATGTATGGTAAGATAAGAGTCTCTCGCTTTTAGTAGGAAAAAGAAGGCAGCTCCATAATATTATCGTGTTACTCACCCAAAGCCATTCTGATACCTCCAGCATTACCCTCTTCCTGTTCTCTCAATTCTTTCTTTTCATTTTCGTAATGGTTTTGAATCCATTCTTTGAATTCTTGTTTTCTTTCTTCAGTTTCACCTTGACCTTCAGGATCAACCATTAATAAATCTTTATCTTCTCTTAATCTTCTTAATAAAGCATCTTTTCTTGAACCTGCTAAAGCTAAAGTTGAAATTGGTTTTGAAGAGGATCTATCTTTTGATGATGTAGATGTATGAGAGAAATTTGTATTTGATGAAGAAGTTGTAGGTGAAGAAGTTGAAAATGAATAGAAATCACTACCATCCCAACCCATACTAACCATATGATTATTATTATTTTCATCTTGATTGTTATTTAAAGATTGTTGATCAGGTGGTAAAACTTTAACATTATCTTCTACCCATTTTTCAGCATCTTTTAAAAAGGATTCAGATTTTTTCAAATATTCTTCAGCTAATTTTTCAGCTTGTTTCATTGATAATTGTATATTCTCATTTACAGATGATATTTTTAAATTTTCAGCTAATTTCTTTCTAATTAATTCAGGATTACTTAAATTTGGATTATTTGCTAAAGTAAATTGTAATGTTGATTGTAATTGATTTTGTAATTGTGTTGTAGATGATGTCAATTTATTTAATAAATTAGTTGCTTGTGCCGTAGCTGATGTATCTTCGTTGATTCCTTCATCTTCCAATTTTTCTTTACCTTTACCCTTCTCTTTGGATCTTACCTCTTCTTCTTTCGCTAATTTGGCTGCTTCTTTTTTGGCTTTTTCAGCTTCTTGTTCAGCAGCATATTCAGCTGGATCCTTTCGCACAACTTCAATATTAGCAGTTCTTAAATATTCTAAATCAGCTTGAGCTTGTGTTACTGTTTTATCGAGATCTGCCTTGATATTCGTCAATGTTGATGCAGACTATCAAGTATACCATATAAGCGATTATACTCTAGAACTCAATTCATGCTGCTAGTGATCCTTACTCACCTGCTTCTTGAAACCTCCCCACCAACCGCTCAAAGTGCCCATCACCTGACCTACTTCCTCTTCAAAATTATTTCGATTTATACTTTGCTGCAGGGCTTGTTGGACCGTACGTGTAGGAGGAGCATCTGATGTAAGTGCGGTGGTTTCAGCTTGGGATGTAGTTGGTTCTGCCTGTATAGTTTCGGCTGGAGAAGCCGGTTGCGGTGGGACCGTTGATTGAGATTCTGCCGCATTGCTCCCTGATGCGGTGGGTATCTCGTGTTCCTTCGAAGAAGATGCGCTTGACATTCTGGTAGCAGGGCTGTCCGGAATTGCTGATGTATTCTGATGATGAATTCTATTGTCCTGCGCTCGAATTATTGATAGGTATGTGACAAGTGAATACAAAGAGTACCGTGAAGAGCTCATTAACGGCAACATGCTTAATCCCAAAGCCAAGTTAACCGTAGATAGCAAGTACTGTATATACGTTACCCATATAAACATTCTCCACCCACGTGCATCCACGTGCTGGAGCAGTACGAACGCGTCGTGCCTGGTTTCTGTTTCGAGATATTGGATAACGATTAAGGAATTGAGATATACATAGATATATATATATAACTTATCTCTCTCTTCCTCATATCCGTCATTCTCTCATTTGGCTCTTCATACATTCTTGGTTATCACTGATCTGTCAAGCTCTTTTCCAGGTGTTGAACTTGATTTTCGGTAAAATGCCTGAATCTCAACCCCTCTCGCAAAGGTATAACGATGAATATGCCTTTGAACCAACTCAACTTTCTCAACCATATTTCAGTCAAACTCAGAATAGTACTTTCGCAAATAGTCAAGTTGAACCAAGAAGAAAATATTGTGAGCATCTTCATATTCCTCCATTTTTATTTATATATATGCTGTTTATCAGCCCATAAGTCTCGAGCTGATTAAATGTAATTTGTTCATTCGTTAGGGGCAATATTCATACCAACACAATCAGATAGGGAAATTTTAAAAATACCTTGGAATAAATCATCAATCCAATTAGGTAGAGGACCTAGAGTATTATCTAAAAATGATGTTATATTACCTGAAAAAAGAATATCAAATATACATTGTAAAATAACTTTAGGTATGCAAGGTCCAAATGGTTCTGGTTCTTCAAGTATAACAATTCAATCTTGGAAAGAAGGTGAATCTGAACCTGAAGTTTGGTTAGAAGATTTAAAATCTAGTAATGGTACTTTTGTAAGTTATTTTACCTCTCTCTATCATCACACAATCGCCTTCGTACCGATCGTCCTCTCAAACTATCATCCCTTTGGAAAGAGTTTTTTATCGCTGACTTTCCCGATCCGCTCAACTAAAAATGCTCTACATTAGATAAACGGAACAAGAGTAACTTCACGTAGGATGCTTCAACACGGTGATGAAGTATCGTTAGGACATTCAGGTACTCTTGATAATCATGATGTGAGATACATCTTCCGGTCAGTGGGTAGTAAAGGTGCAAAAATGGGTCAAGGAAGTAGTAAACACGATATGGTTGGAGCGGTTTATGAGAGATATCAAGTTTTGGACAGGTGAGTGTGCACCTGGAAGCACGTACAAATAGGTCATGACTGACCATATTTCTTCTTCTCCCTCTCTCACTATGCTTTACTCTCATCGTTGCGTAACCTCTTTTAACCTGACTCCCTTCTCCTCCTCATAACACGACTATCCACATCGTAACAGGCTTGGAAAGGGTACTTTTGCGGAAGTTAGAAAGGCTGTAGACGTAGAAACAGGTGATTTGCGAGCAATCAAGGTAAGCTTCCGCTTTGTACAAATCTATAAGGGTAATCAGCTTACTTTAATGATATCTTAGCAAATAATAAAACACCGGTTTGCGGGAAACGATAAAACCCTTGCTCTGTTCCAGCGAGAAATAGAAATCTCGAAGACACTGGAACACGTGAGTTGTATCTTATCTCAATCCTCCCCGATAAACATGCTAATATTGCTGCTTAGGATAACATATGCAGGCTGCTTGATTATTACGAAGATCCTCAGCATATATGTTTGGTTTTGGAATATATCGATGGAGGTGATCTATTGGATTATATAATGAATTGGCCAAATGAAACAGGCGGTGGTTTACGTGAGTGACTGTATACAAGATAGTGGTCCTCTGGCTCACTGATTCATGCTATGATAACTTCACAGCCGAAGAACATGCCATGGAGTTGAGCGCGCAAATTTGCAGTGCGATGGAGTATACTGTAAGTTCCTTCTGATGAGGACAAAGCTGACAATTTAAGCATTCAATGGGTGTCACTCATCGTGATCTGAAGCCAGAGGTGCGTATATGGTTTTCACTGCAAAAATCAAGCTGATCAGTATATTATAGAATATTCTTCTCACCAAAGCAGTAGAAGGCATACCTGTACAGGTGAAAATCGCCGATTTTGGTTTAGCTAAAATGGGTATGTGGAAAGTCCGATGATATTTGCGGGAGGTTGCTAACGGTGATTATTCTCAGTCCACGCTGAAACCATGCTCACATCAATGGTCGGAACACCACAATATCTAGCTCCCGAAGTGGTCATGCAATCACCCAATCAGCCTGGTTATATCAATGTAGTAGATTCGTGGTCTGTCGGTATCATTGTGTATAGGTAAGCTATAGAATCAGATTTCGAGAGGGTTACTATTGACGCTGATGAACATGATTATGCAGTATGATGACAAAGGCACTACCTTTTGATGAGGACGGCAATCTACCGGTGGAAGTAAGTCGCAACGTAATCAAAATCCTCTTGGGTCTAGTAAGTTGACGATATCTGATGTTAGCAACGTATCAAAGCCCGATACACTCAACCGGCAGATACGGAACTCCTGGTACGACTAGGTATCAGTGATCTTGCTATCGATTTCATATCTGGTCTTTTAGCTAAAGACCCAAAACAACGAATGGACATGGAACAAGCATTAGCACACGAATGGTTAGCTGGACCGAGTTCTCAAATCGCTGCATCACAATTACCACCTTCACAAGTGCTCGGTGGGGATTCACAGTGGGGCATACAAAGGTTCGAAAGTGAATTTCCTTTTGATCAAGGATTTGATCCTAGTTCAGATGATAACGAAAAAATCAATGGTGAATCTGCAGGAGAGCAAGATGAAATTGGTAGATGGAGCAGACCAATGACTGCTTCGGGAACCAATTACGAATCTTTAGGTGAATTCAATTCAGAAGAAAGTTTCAGTCAACCTATGAACAATTTACATTTAAACACTCCATCAAACGCTAAAACAGGTATCATGCAAACTACTGAAGTATCTAAAGTCCATATACCCAGCTCGCCGCCTTTATCTTCGTCTTCCATTGGTGCTGCTCTGGAGGTTGACTTGCAAGACCATCAACAGCAACAACAAGCATCATCACAAGAGGAAAAAGAAAATTCCGACAAAAACCGGAAGGAAGCTGAAGATATCCATATAGATGGTGGTCTACCTACACCTATAACACCTAATCCTAACCCTAATCCTGCTTCAAATGTCAAAGACGTAGATGTTAGTATGAATGGAAATGGTACAGCTATATTAATGTCAAAAAGAAAAAAGCAAGATGAAGGATTTAGTTCAGGTAGTTTATCACCTCCACCCAATCAAGCTCAGAGTGACGCAGGGGATATCAATTTAGATAGAGAAACGAACGAGACTACCAGTAGAATAAAAGCTAAATCTACATCTCCACCGAATTCAAAGACAATGCCAACGAGGCAATCTACACGAACCACTAGAGCTAGGAAATCGATGAGATTGGCTTAACTCGATTAATAGGGTCACCAGATCTACAAAGTACGGAGAATTACCAGGTTTATGGCGCCGGTCTAGTAAATTTTTTGATGTCGAAACTGAAAAATAACAGTTCAACTCGACTTTAGGAGAAGGCAATAGGAAAGACCAACCCCGATCAAGATTAAGATATCGAAGGATCAAGCAGCCTTGCTAGCCATAAAAGGGTAAAACAGTGATTAGCCAGAATGTGCTGGATTCCCATCATTTAGCTACAATATAAATAAATATGTACAAAATTGGTTCAAACTATTCGTAATCTCGTTCCACATACAAGTCCCAGGAATGTCAAATAATCGAAAACGATAACATACCTATCATCATTACCAAACATACTCATACCGATATCGGACAGAATCATGTTCATCCCACACATTCCAAGAAAAGGTATATATTCGCATAATCCTCTCGGTTACCATATCAATCTCAAGAGATATACTAAATTATTTCGTAGCTATTAAATATGAAATTTATGCATGATATGTCCATAGTACCCAAATGTATCCCCAAAAACTAAATCCTTGTCAATGTTTGTCAATTCAGTCTTTCAGTAAGCTGTACGAGATATTCTTAATACAGATAATAATTCACGACCTGCTCTACGTTTTATAATTTCCTTTTTACAGTCACACACGATTGTCAGAACCGTATATTGCGCTCCATGTAGAAAGAATGCCTGTACTCACCTTACATATTAATCCTTTCGCCTGCATTCGTTCAATGATCTCTAATGGTTTGTTCTGATCAACGGTAACTAAATACATTTTCCCCGTTGGTGATAGCAATTCCTATACAAAGCAACAACACATTCAAATCAACTACGGGTTTTTTGGACTCACACAATGTCACAAGATTTTAGGGGAAATACAAATGACATTGGGTTGAGATGATTGTGGCTTACAGGTAATTGATCCAGTATTACATCAGTAATTACCATTCCATCGTTGCCACCTGCCCATGCACCTCCTATATCTTTCAATTCTTGAGTATCCGTTAACCTAGTCGGAAAAGAAAAAGAATTTAATATCTGCTATGCAAGATACGAGATCATTGGTATTCAATGAAAGTTCTAGGATGCTAAGTTATGTATTGTGTAATTGACTTACTCAAGCATATCAGTAGGTACATAAGGTGGATTGAATAACAGAATATCGATTTTACTCTGTTGTAATCTCTCTGTTAATGGTCCGAGTAAGTTACATAATATAGGATTTAGCGTTATCTATATATTCACTTTTGTTGGTTAACAAAATATCAGATCAACAAACACTTGTATGACCATTCACTCACTTGATTGGCTTGAGCTGTTTTCTGAGTTGCTTCACAAGCATAACGATTGATATCGATTGATAATACCACTATAAGAATTGTGATCATGAGGTCAATTAGAACATTTCTAATATTAGCGCATTACTTACAGCCTGAATCTGGTCCTATCAGCTGAGATAGAAATGTAGATGCTATACCTGAACCTGATCTATTCAAAGATTTAAATTTCACACTACTTAGCCTCAACCTAATATATATGTATAAATATCGCTGATAGCGAAACCTGAGAATTGGTATTCACCCTATTTCAACACACATCGTAGGCTTCTCATTTCTAATCAACTGAGCATCTATCTCTAGCGCATCAAGCAAGATGAATGAATCCTCTATAATGAAATCAAGGTGTTGGTAATCATACTCTTCTCGCAGATTAGATTGTAAAATCTGTAGCTCACCTGCCGGTTCATATATATGCTCATAATCATCTTCAGTCAAATGAGCTATATGAGGTGTGGGTAATGATATTGACATTCCATTAAGGTGATTTAAGATTCGGAATTAGAGCTCGAGCTGCACAAAGTATATCTATTAACCAAGTTAATTCATCTATCTGATACATCTCACCAAATTTCGAATTCTTTATCTTATCTGTTTGTTGGTATTGGCACAATCGTAGCTGAATGTTACGTAAGGTATCGCCAAATCCGGGACTACCTACGCGACGGTCGATGCATCACCACACACCACCATACACATATACCGTCATCAAGGCGTCTATTATTTCTCTTGTTATTTCATGTCCTCCTCCTCATAAACCTAACAATCGACTAACAAAGCAACATTCAAGATGACAGGAGCTCAACAAGGAATGCACAATCTGAGTACTATCTTGTGAGTCCACTCAAAACAATCAATTCAATATCGTTCCTTTTACTGATCATCCCCGTAATACCTGTGCAGGAAACGGCTTGAAGGTTCGTCAGCTTTTTGGCTCACTCCTCTCTCTGTAGGATGGTATAAGCTGATGATTCTTGATTTCTCAGCTGTTACTAGTCGCCTAGAAGATGTTGCAGTATCATCATCCTCACCCGCTCCAACTTCATCGCTCAAATCACCAACAATTGCAACTCATGAGAACTTAGCTTCTCATTCAGCTCCCGCTGCTTCAGGTAGTGGTGGTGCACCTCCTCCGCCTCCTCCTCCACCACTACCTCCTGCACCTGCACCAGTAGCTGAAGAAGTTCAAAGTCCCGCTGTCAAAGCTTACGAAGACGAAATTGTCAACGGAGCGTTGAAAGAATTTATAGATAAATCAAATGAATTAGGTGGTTTAGTTAAAGAACATGTAAGTCTATCTCTCGACGCTGCCATCTGGCTGAACTGTCACTCTTGCAAGTTGTCAAATCATACCTCAGATATCAATCTAGCGTTTCGTATGATCCCGAGAGACTTGCTATATACACTAATCGAACGATTACGCATAGGCCTCTTTACTTCCAGCATTATGTGAAGCACAGTTACAATTCCTTAAATTAGCTTCTAATCATTCTAAACCATCTTCACCTCAAGGTTTAGGTCCATTACTTGAACCTCAAGGTAAAGCTATACAAGCTATAATGGAAACAAAAGATAAATTATCAAGATCAAAAGAAGGTAGAGATTGGAATGTTTGTTTCAATACTTTAGGTGAAGGTGTTCCTGCTTGGGGTTGGGTTCAAGTTGTAAGTCTTGCTTTCTAAAATTTATGTTAGCAAAGATCGTAATTATGATTTGAAGGAATGAGGCTTTCAAGCACAATCAGGATTCCAAGCAAAAACTTGGTAGCTGATATTTTGGGTTTGGAACCATAGGAACCTGCACCAGCTCCTTTCGTAGCTGAAATGAAAAATGCTGCTCAATTCTGGTCCGATAGAGTTATCAAACAATACAAGGACACGTGAGTTCTTGCGATACCTGTAACATACTTGTCTTTCATTCGAGTGACTAACCCAACTTTCTATCTAGTAACCCGGCTGCTGTCGCTTGGGCAAAAGCATTTGCCCAGCTTTTGACCACTTTACAAGCTTATGTCAAGCAATGGCATACCACTGGTGTAGCTTGGAATCCTAAGGTAAATGATAGCCAGGTGTCCTACGCAAGTAATGGAATTTTGTAAGTTATAGTAGCTGATGCCTGATTGTTTCCAGGGATCTCCCGCTCCTGCAAGCATACCCGCATCTTCATCATCCTCAACAGCTCCTCCACCCCCACCTCCACCTCCAGCGTCTTCCGGATCTACCGCTTCAGCCCCTGCAGCAGGGGGCACAGCAGCCTTACTCGCTGATTTGAACAAAGGTGGTTCAGTTACCTCTGGGCTTAGAAAGGTAGATCCTTCTCAAATGACCCATAAAAACCCAGAACTCAGGTCATCTTCAGTCGTTCCTGATGGTGCCAGTGGCAAGAAAGCTCCACCCTTGAAACCTAAACCTGGAGCTGCTCCTGCCAAGAAACCTGCTAAATTGGAGCTGGAAGACGGTAATAAATGGATGGTTGTAAGTTCAACGTTCGAGATGTTCAGTTGTGCGCTGGGCATGTATAATCGACAATAGTCACAAACTGACCAATGATGCTAAAAATAGGAATACCAAGAGGACAACAAGAACATCGTTATCGATCAAACTGAGTTACACCAAACTGTGCACATTTTCAGTTGTAAAAATTCAGTTGTCAAGATTGGCGGAAAGATCAATGCTGTTACAATGGGTAAGTACTTGGCACTCCACGCAGGACAAATTCGGTATCATAATGCGCATTGGCTGATATATTCATCCTTTTAGTCGGATGTAAGAAAACAGCTATTGTATTAGATTCAGCAGTATCATCGTTATCGATTACATCATCACCATCATTCGAAGTACAAATAACAGGTAAAATTCCAACTATACAAATCGATACAACAGATTCTGGTCAAGTTTATTTATCAAAAGAATGTATGGATTCAGTTGAAATTATTACTTCAAAAACTTCAAGTATTAATATTTCTGTTCCGACAGGTCAAGATGGTGATTTTGAGGAAAGACCTGTACCTGAACAAATGAAATCTAGAGTAGTCAATGGTAAATTGGTTACTGAAATCATTGAACATTCTGGATAAATGTTTTCATGGACCATGTATTAGACATTCAGTTCGTTTGTTTATTCATCCCTAACACTATATACTTGTAGATCAATAAAGTTGTTTTTATTTTTTGCTTGGCTTGGTGATGAAAAATGCATGAATGATTATATACGGAATATTAATTTGTACGTTTCTATCATACAGATCCAGCAGCTCTAAACAACGTTACTGCTTTATCGTCACCGGCCACAGCGAATTGTTTTCCAGCTGCAAAAGTATCTGTAGCCGTAGGTTGCCATGAGAAACCCCAAATTTCTGAATTACCAGTTGTGGTTGATACACATGAACGTTGTCCAACATCCCATAATTTTATCATACTATCTGCGCCACTGTTTGAAACAATATATGTTGTATCAGCATATTTCTATGATATTTGTCTGGATCAAGTGAATTTTATATAACATATTGGTTTTTTATTGAAGTGATGATGATGATAGGGAAGGAGATAGCGGTGAGATAGTTTTACTTACCCACTACCTAATAATTTACCATCTGGACTTGCATCGACCTTTAAAACCCAACTTTGATGACCTTGCATCATTGCTACAGCACCTTCACCTTTCCCATCTGAGCCAGATTTTGATCCTGCTCTTACATCACATAAAACAATCAAATGATCATCTGAGCCTGAGTATAACCACTTGAGTAAAGGAAATGGATCCTATCAGCTATATGTTCACTTCCGTTTGATTCGCATCTTAAAGGAATGATGGGGAATAGAAATCGCATTTTTCACCTTACCTGAGAATCAGGTGACCAACTTATAGTTCTAACAGCTTTATTATGAGATGTATAAGTTGCAACTATATTTTGAGTTTCAACGTCCAATACTATTACTTGACCTTGTTCAGTTGATAATGCTAATGATTGACCGTCTGGAGACTATATTAGGAGGCATGGCATTATTAGTTTGACTTCTTGTTTGGGTGAATGATAACTAATGACCTCTTAACAACACGATTGCGATCGACAAAATGCAAAGCATCGTGGAGATAGATGAACATTTCAGGAGACATAACTAATGAATACTCACAAATTGTAAATCCATTCCAAACTTTCCTTTTCCTGTATCGATTGATTTACCTTCACCACCTATACTACCTCTTTTGATACTACTACCTTCACCATTACCACTTGTTTCGGCGTCATCGCCGTTTGTTGGCTGTTCTTGAGCCAATGAATCTTGCTCAATTGGTCTTATAGCTAATTTCGATGATCTACCTGACCATGCCCAACATTTATTTTCTGGATGAATGGCCGATGTGAATGCTGGCAATTCTATATATTTCATATCGTAACATCAATAAAGAAAAACAAATAGCAGATTTGAAGGTATTTAGCAAATATAACCTCTATAAGGGAACATGAGGAAGATTTAATGTACAATTCGGAAATAGCTTACCTTTTTCACCCTGACCAACGACTTCCCGAGAAGTTTCAACCTTACTTATGATACTACCATTTTCTACATCGGCAAGAACAACAGTACCATCTAAACTAGTTGATAAAGCATATTTACCATTTTTAGTTGTTGATAAAGATGAAATAGCTAATGGATTTGAAGTTAAATCATATATTGGTTTAGTTGATAATTCAATAGGATCCCATATTCTTAAATGTCCATCTGCACTACCAGATATTATTTGATTTTGAGATGTCCATTTCAACGCCCATATTGAATCTGGTAATACTACTCATTTTCACAAAAGTCCTTGAATTAGCATTTTTGATATTCATACCTAACTATATTCCTTTAATCCATAAAAAGACTTACAAGGCGTCGATTCTTGTTGTAAATATACTAAAGACTATTCGCATGTTTACTTATATCAGCGATTCCTAATCCGCGTCTTTTGTAACTAGGGTGGTAATCTTACCATCCTATTAACCTTTTCCCACCTTGTATAGATCTATGCATCTAAGAGAGCAAATAAGGAAAGAGGATACATCATGAAATTGAGCTTTCATCGTTGATATCGATTGTATTGTGGATCCAAGCTTACTTCCGTCGGCTTAATTGCATCGCGTCAAAACGTCATAATGTCATCCTGCTTTCTTTTGTTATTTTCGCTTCTAACTTGCACACTTATGTATGTTATCAGTACTCTTAAAAAAAAAATCATCAAGTATACAATAGAATCATCCCATCAGAATGATACCTTCAGCTTTTCTAGTAGCTTTGACGATACGTCTATTACTCACTTTGCCATTCCCACAAACATACTTTCAACCCGATGAATTTTACCAAGCTTTAGAACCTGCGCATAATTTTATATATGGTTATGGATATTTGACATGGGAATGGAAAGATCTACCTTGCATACCTACGGGAAATTTTTGGGATCTGTATGTTGTCGGTGGGAGAATGAGAAGCTGGTTATGGCATAGTTTATTTGCTGGTGTTTACAAGTTATTGGAGATCTCCAATTTGGATAAGACCGAACTTATCGTATGTTCACAACAGTATCTACTTACTGTTCATAGCGGATTACTGATGCAATGACATATGCTTTTGGCGTTCTCAGGTGATTGCACCAAGGTTGATCGGTGTGATGGTAGCTGCTCTAACAGACTACTATACCTATAAATTAGCTTCGAAAATTATTAGTCCAGGAGCTTCAACTTCAGCGGTGAGTCAAGCTCACTTGTGATTGGTAGAAGCCTTGATCACAGCGAAGAGAAAAACAACTCACCCATTCATCCCGGCTAGCTCTTCCTTTCCTTGACTTCGCTATTCAACGCTCATTTGCTTCCAAGATCATTGTCCACTTCGCCAGAAACACTATTGACCACTATGGCGTTATGTTATTTCCCTTTCCCTCATTGTACTCCTTCAACCAAATCATCTCAGCGTACAGATTTGGCAAACTCTATGGATTCAAAGGGCGAGAAGGAAGCTACTAGGAAGAGCTTAGGGGTTTCTGATCAAACCAATAAACTTGATTACGTTGCTATGGATAGAGATATACCACAAGAATTAGTGACTGTATCGTAAGTCGCTTGTAGGCCAGATGGTCTGCTCCCTACCAGCGAAGAAGAACTAAACCTTTTGCTTCAACAAGGTGTACCGATAATCTTCCTCTTGCAGTCATGCTGGCCACACTTGCGCTATGTATAAGACCCACAACCGCGCCCCTATGGGCTTATTTAGGTGTGAATTTACTTATCAATACTTGGAGGATATCTGGTTTCAGCGCAACGGCAAAAACGATTTTAACGGCGTCAGTCAGCTTGTGAGTCAATCCTTTATTCAATGGGTTCTCCTTTATTGACTTGAGCTGTGAGTTAGGTTATTCACTTTTGTAGCTTCCACTGCACTCGATTACTGTCTTACTGGTCGACTATACTTCCCTTCTTTAACGTTCATTCATCATAACCTGATACAGAACATCTCAGCCTTTTACGGTTCAACCAACTACCTATATCATATAACTCAATCAATACCTATACTACTTTTCCCAATTTGGTACTGGTGGATACAAGGGTTTATATCAGCTCTTCTACCTTTGTCAATACTACCTAAATCGCTACAGCATCTAGATCGACCCGGCTCATCAAGGCTTTTGGGTAGAGCAATAACATTTTCTATTGGTATATTATCCTTATCACCGCATTCAGAATGGAGGTTCTTGCATCCTTTCCTTCCATCCTTATTGTTGTTTGCTATACCAGCGATCACATATCCCTACCAACCGACTATATTTGGCGCATACAGAATGAAACACGCTTTTAGACAATATCTCAGAATACCAAATTTCCCATTTTACTTTATTCTTGTAGCTCCAGTTATCCCATTTTTATACCTCAACATATTTCACGGAAGAGCTCAAGTAGAAGTCATGAATGTATTGAGAAGAGGCGAATTAAGTCATATACAATCTCTGGTAGCTTTGACCCCATGTCATTCGGTGCCTTGGCAAAGTCATTTGCATAATAAAGACATTGATGGTTGGTTTTTGACTTGTGAACCTCCAATAGGGTGAGTTTCATGTTCAGTATGGCCATCACAATCTGTTACGGGCTAACGATGAAATGTAGGGTTGATTCAGAAACGCATCGCACACAACAAAGCTTTTTCTACCAATCACCTGTATCATACCTTCAGGAAGTCTTCCCTTATCCTCCGGCCCAATTGAGTGATATAGCCAACATAACAGCTAGTCCTGCTAAACCTTCCCATCTGATCATATTTGGTGAATTGCTTGATAGATCAGAGATTATCCAGGAGAAGCAGATCACTGTTCGTGATTCCTTAGTCGGACTGGGATACAAACAAGTATGGTATGGATGGAATGGATTTGATTTACTGCAAGATGAAGACGAAAGAAAAGGTGGACTTACAGTGTGGAGGTCAATTACGTAAATCGGTAGAATAGTGCCACATACCTCAAAGTTATGTATAATTGTAAATCCCGGTAAACGCCGATAGCAATCTATGGTGAAAATTGAACATTTTGACGCTTTTGACATTTTGGTAGTTGGGTGTTGCATTTTGGTGAAATGGTGAAAAAGAAATTTCGTTGGTTTTCCTCTGTTATTTCTTCTACTAACGATAAATCAATTTTTCCCCTTTCTCTTACTTAAAAACAGTGGACGAAGGCTAATAAATAATCAAAATGTCTGACGCTGGATCTGAAACCGCTTCCAACCCACCCGCTGTCGAAGTTGAAGGTGCTGAAGTTGAAGTTGCTGAAAAATCTGGACCTTTATCAGTTGAAGATGCTTTACAACAAGTTATTAAAACTGCTTTAGTTCACGATGGTTTAGCTAGAGGTTTAAGAGAATGTGCTAAAGCTCTTGATAAAAGAGAAGCTCATTTATGTGTTTTGGTTGAAACCGTCACTGAAGGTAAGTTTATCCACTTGTTTTTCCTTCTAATCAAGGAGTTACACATCGAATCAATCATATTTTGTTTGTGGTAATATTTAACAATTATGTTTTTTTCTTGATTAACTATAGCCGAATACCTTAAACTTATCGAAGCTCTTTGTGCCGAACACTCTATCCAACTCATCAAAGTTTCCGATGCTAAAGTTCTCGGTCAATGGGCTGGTCTCGCTAAAATCGACAGAGAAGGTAAACCAAGAAAAGTTGTCGGTTGTTCATGTGTAGTTATCACCAACTACGGACAAGACTCCCCAGCTCTTCAAGTCCTCCTCGACTGTGAGTATTTACATTTTCACTGGATATTGCAATCTGACATTGATGAAACTCTTGACTGATATTTACATTACTTTTCAGACTTCAAAACCAGATAAATGCATTGATCCTTTTTTATCACAATATCACAATCCCTTAAATTTAATAATGTAAGTCATCGTTGCATTCCATTCATGTTTTTGAGTAGTTTCGCAAACTCCTCTTATACACATTATCTTTCCCCTTTCTTTATTACATAACCCCCTCCTGATGAATATGGGACTCCCTCTTCGCATTGTAAAGTGTCGACAATCCCTAGGAATCGAACCTACTCTCTTCGGAGGGCAATCCGCTGTCTGATCTCTTTCCTCTTGAAACCCGATTAATAATTTTAAGCCTTAATGTGGGATTAAGAAACTGACTCGATCATTCTTAATACACAGATCTATCTCTCTTGCTTAGTACATTGATGCTTGGTTATAGACGTCGGATTAGTATATACGATAACATGATGCATGGGTTTGGAAGCGTACAAATTTCTTTAAATTTGCAGGATAGCAATTGTGTATTGTACTGATCAAGATTGCTTTCTTGTCTTGGAGACCTCGCTCATCTCGCTTCGTAAGGGGGATTTCATACCCATACCACAAAAGTGAAGTTTTCGTACTCTTTTGCATGATTGTCAGATATGGTATTTTTATGTTAAAATGCTCTGACTGAGAGATGTACCTATATACTAATCAACTACCAAATCCCAAGACATCTACCAAAAGTCCAAAATAAACAAATGGATCCAGTAGGTAAAATACCTATGTAAACAATTAAATCTTGCCATAATCTTCTACCTAATCTTTTCTTCTGTAATTGCTTTTCTTTTCTTGCCAATAATATATCCGTTGTAGGATCATTCAGACTATTGGTTCTGTTATGTCCACCTCCAATCATTCCACTTCTACGTGATGATGATGATGATGGGGGTGGTGGTGTTTGATTTGGCTCTTCAGCTATAACATTATTGTTAGGGTTTCTAGATGGGAATATAATTGATAATGGTGATCTAACATGGAATGTAATAATGAAGAATAAAGCTGTTCAAAAATTAGTCTTAGCAATTTGTCACCCGAACAACATGCTGAACTGATTGTGTGAAGAATATAAAACTTACATGGTAAAAACCATCCAACAGCTAAAACGGCTAAAACACCTAAGAGTTCTATTTTTTCGGCTATCCAACCACCTATAGAAGCTACTCCAACAACTACAAACCAAATTGCTAAACCAACCCATTTACCAGCTTTCAATCTTTCACCTTGATCAACACCCATCGAAGATAAAATCGTATCTCTACCCCTTAGAATCCACATATTTATTGAACCTAAAACAACTATACACATCAAAATTCTTGATAAATTTACCCAACCATCATCAATAGGTAATCTAGCAAATACTCCTGAAGGTGAAGTCGGACTTGATATTACTGGTGTTTCAGACATATCTATATTAGGTAATAAGTAATACGGTACTAATGCTAAAGGTAAACATAATACCAAAATTAAGGATGAAGCTAATAAACATGGTATAGGGAATGAGGTGCTTTTTGATCTTGACAACGATGAATGTATTGGTAATGTATTGATATGTGGTGAGAAAAATATTGTAAGAGTGGCTAGAAAAATCATAAGCCGTTGATTCACGACCTTCAATAATACTGTTTTGCAATGTTGCAAAGAAATACTCACTCAATCCTGCTCCAGCACTACTACCACCTGCTAAGCCAAATCGTCTTTTGACCAAATGACCTAAGACGTTTGACACGATTTCTGCGTTCTCAGGGTCATCACCTATTGGTTGAGGTATTTCTGAAGCTTTTTTGATCTCGACAGTTCTGCCTATAACTAAAAATGCTACTATTGGCAACAACAAGGCTATAACTATTGCCGATCTTTTTAATGATCTTGTCATCCGTGAAGGTAATAACGAGGGTAGTAGCTAAATTGGGATCGCCAGAAACAGGGTTAGCTTTATTTTTTTGGACTGAAAGGTATTGTTGAGACCGACTTACTCCTGTTGATATAATTATCGTCCAAAATATTCTTGAAGAGAAGACAGCATTATTCGGTAAATATGTTTCCACCACAGGTTCGATTAGAGGATGGAGTGCTATTTTGCACAAGGTTGCAGTGAGTATTTACAACCACTACAGATTCATCAAAATTCAATTTACGAAAGATCCTTGTGATGGATACAATCAAAACTCACTTTCAATCCAACTAACAACAACACCAAAAACAGCACAAACAACGAAACCTCTACCTGTCCATAATCCATATTTACCATATTTTGCGGTTACAGCAGCGAAAACCTCTTCAAATGAGGAGACTTTCAGATACCTAGATGGTATCAAAATTGACATCAGCAATCTTCTATACACCCGATAACAGGAGGGTAACTCACCATGCTAGATAAACTATTACTATATGTGCACAAGCTGACAATAAAGCTAATATGCAAAACACAGGAACGAAAAAGACTACTCCTGCAGGTAAGAAGTTATAGGGTAGTAACGCCAGTAGAGGTAATAAAGGTAACGGATGTGCTAAAATAAGTGATGGAATGATCTATCAGAGTTGACGAAAAGTATGATCAGTAATCAGGACAACTTTGAATTTCTCGTTTGTATAACCATATCGATGATTGGTGTATAAATCAACTGACCTCCAACAGCCCTTTCTCCTCTTTCTCTTCATTATCATTCCATCGTTTCCTTCTTCTCCTCTTACTACCATTCTTTCTATTATTCCTTGAATTGGACGTGACTAGAGGTTCAGAGACATCGAATTCGAAATCGTCATGATCTATTTCGGTACCAGTCTCTGTTCCTGTTTCTTCATCGTTATTGAACTGACGATTATTATTACTATTGTTGTTTATGAACCTCATTACGTCTTCATCATCATATTCATCATCGTCTTCTTCGTTGTGGTCCAAGATCTCTAATACAGAATCAGAATGGAATGATCCTATTCTACTGCCAGATCCCAATCCAGAATCAGAAGCTTGCGGATCTGCCTGTGAAAGATCTTCTGAAGGTCTTTCGGTATTTGTTGCAGTGTTTAGCTCCAGAGAGTAACCACTAGATGCACTAGGCAAATCTACTTGAGAGCTTGAGGCTGATGGATGCGAAAGAACGTATTCCGTAGAGGTTAATGGTGTGATAGGCGAGAAAGTTGTTGTTGACTGTTTTGTCGGTGTAGAATCTGGTTTAAAAATCGCTTCTGACATCGATTGACAGTTTATGTACTAATCTATTGTGTGACAATCTAGAAGAGGTCGAATAAAAGCCAGATGAGTGATCAAAGCGAAAAATAATATTGGCATGAAATACTGACAGGAACAAGAAATACGAAAACAATAAACATTACTATTTATACCTTTTACGCGTATCAGATTCATCCCTTGCCCCTGGATGTAAAGATAAATGTCTGCGCGTATGACACAGTCTATGACCGGGCAAACAACGTTTTAACATTTTTTTGCATATATGATCGTTATTTCACTGCCATCATTAACCTAAATGACCTTGACTGTCAACAAGTATCTCTCCATGATATGACAGAATCTATAACTCTACAACAAAGCACATTCAAACGGAATGGCCATATAAACTATTTCCTGAGATGTTTAAGAGCTTTACCAACAGCGGCACAAGGTAGCGATTCTAACCGGTTAGTAGACAGTTTAAATCACTTGTAATTGACCACACAGAATGCAAGTTCATCATGGCTCTTTGAGTGCAGTGTAAGCTAATCAAGTTGCTGTCAATAGAATGACGGCAGCCTTCTTCTGCTTGTCAGGTTTAGATCTTCTAGGTGCACTTGACGAAAAGACTACGGAAGAACAACGAAATGGTTGGATAGATTGGATATGGTCTCTACAAGCTAGTAAGTTGGTGCACACGAAGTATAGTAACATCAGAATCATATCTGATCTGACTGGATCAATGTCCATTATAGCTACTGGAGGCTTTAGAGGATCAACATTCATGACTACATATGTATGTTTTCGATATACGCTTTGACCATTACATCCTTCACGATGGTTCAACGCTGATAGACTAACAATAGAACGACAAAACCTCACCTGCTCATCTACCTTCGACATATACAGCTCTATTGACCTTATCCATACTTCGAGCTCCACTGGATAGACTCAACATATCAGGATTGACAACTTTTCTGCAGTCTTGTCAAGCTAAAGATGGGTCGTAAGTTTTGCTTCCGATAACCATAAATTTAGCACCTAGTTACATTGGAGCTAATGCACTCACTCTTATTTGAACGTAGGTTCTCACCCGTACCAGGCGACGATATATATCCAAATGAAGGATTTCAAAGCGATGTGAGAATGGTCTATATAGCAAGTGTAATATCGGATATTATAGGTGATTTTTCTGGTATAAATGTTCAAGCACCCAAGCAGTTTATCGAAAGCTGTAAAGTAAGTCAAATATCATCAGACGTATAACCTTATCACTGATTGATCACAAATTGGGTTCTTCTGAAGACCTGGGAAGGTGGATATGCTTCAAGGCCTGGAATTATAGAAGCTCAAGGTAAATTGTACCAATCTTCGGGTTCTGCATTGAAAGTTGTCTCTTACACGATCACATCCCTCAAATAGGCGGTACGACATATTGTTCACTAGCTACTTTATCTATCTTCGACAAGCATGAAAGCGCATCCTCTCAAATAGATACTAGCGTGGAGAACGGACAAAAAGATACTCTTAGATGGTTGATCTCACGTCAGATAGGTGGATTTCAAGGTAGACCAGGTAAATTACAGGATGTATGCTATTCATTTTGGTGTGGTGGTGCTATATCTGTGGGTTTCTTCGTCTTTTGACCTAGTATATCTCTAGAAAACTGCTCATACCTGGTTCTGTTTTACTTGCATAGATTCTTGGTCATTCCGGTCTGATAAATCGAGATGAAGATAGATCATTCTTATTATCAGCACAATTCCCTTTAGGTGGATTTGGTAAAGAGCCTGGAGATTATCCAGATCCATTCCATTCCTATCTAGCTTTAGCTGCTTTATCTTTGACTCATTCAAGTGACGATACACAAGGCTTGGGATTGAAAGCTTTAGACGTGCTTTGGAATGTTAGTCAACATACTTCAGATTGGCTTAAAAACGAAATGGCAAGAATACGGAGGTGACATGATACTACGTTATTTGGATTATCCCCAAAATGGTGATTGTTGCAACCATGGAATGAGAGCCGTCCTATCATTTAGCCAAATAATTTTCACATAGTTGCCAAAAGCCTCAAGATGGACGAGTTGTTGTGAACATATAATTACCCAAACGCAATAGACCGAAAGTTATATGACGAATCGCAGTACTTCTGGGTTGAGTTTCTATTTTTGCTGTATTATACCTACATGTGAGAGAACCTCGCGCAACACATCATATCCAAAATATTGATATGGCCCATATGCATCTTTCATATGTATGTATGTGTTTCTTTCGAGACGTTACTCTACCCACATAATGCAGGATCTCGGACCGAACTTACAGGGAGGGGAATAGGATGCATGCAGCCGTACTTGATCGCTTAAAATATGTGATTACGTGATCATGTCAATAAAGGCCGGAATTCATCTCGTAATATATGGGGTTTTGCATATCCGAATATAATCTACAAATATACAAAACTCACACTATTATTATATTATTATTAGCTTGATGTCCCATTCCCTATCATAGTATATCGTTATCTGACTCGACTTGCTGCCATTAACTTATCTCTCGTCATAACATAAACAATTTGAACATCGTCTCAACAATCAGGATCTGCAACGAACAAGATGTCTTCATTCGCTAGAACAGGTAGAAAGGTAGGTTTCAATATATGCCGACTGAAAAGGAAACTACGTCTAATTGATTCACCCAACTCGTAGATCGTTGCCATAGGTAGAAACTATGCTGATCATGCTAAAGAGCTTGGAAATGCTGTTCCTAAAGGTAACTTATAGTAACTAGAATTATGGAAATGAACACGGGGTTGGAGGATTGCACAAAGATATAGCTGATAATCCTTATTAAAACAGAACCATTCTTCTTCTTGAAACCCCCTTCTTCATACCTCCAACAAGGTGAAGGTCCTATCGAGTTACCTAAAGGTACAGATGTACATTACGAAGGTAGGCTCATGTCTTTGTATGATATGGTATATCCTCAAACAAGAGAGACGCTGAATATAGATCATCTTTCCTCACTTAGTCGAATTAGGTGTTGTTATTGGTAAACCAGGTAGAGATATATCAAAAGCCAATGCTGAAAATCACATTGCAGGTTATGGTAAGTCAATTCAATTCTAGAATTCTAGAATAATCTTATGAGTGAATTGATGTCATACTGATTCAAACATGATTGTCATTGTGCTGTGTGGAATAGCTCTAGCAATTGATATGACAGCTAGAAATATACAAGATGCAGTTAAAAAGAAGGGATTACCTTGGTCAACTGCAAAAGGTTTTGATACATTTACACCAATTGGACCATTTATTGAAAAATCAAAAATTAAAGAAATTTCAAAAGTTGGTTTACATTTATCTTTAAATGGTCAAGTTAAACAATCTGGTACAGCACAAGATATGATTTTTGATGTTCCACATTTATTGAATTTCGTTTCTAGTATAATGAAACTTGAGGTAAGTTTTATCATTCGTCCATCTAATTTACTTTTTTTCCCACTATTTATATATATCATGCGATCATGCGATCTTTGAGATAAAGTCTTAGAATAATGCTAAAATGAGTATTTTCATTTTATTTGTAGGAAGGTGATTTGATTTTAACTGGTACTCCAGCAGGTGTAGGAAGAGTACAAGATGGTGATAAAATAGAAGCTAAATTGACTTACCCAGAATTAGATGGTGAAGTTCTAAGTCAAATCTCTTATGAAGCTAAACATAGACAAGGTGGTGAATACGAATTCAAAGGTTAAAATAATATGTATCGTATGTATGGAAGAAAATATGAATATAGTATGGAAAACACATATTCTATATATGAGTGATTATTGCACAGGCAAGTACTGTGAATGAATGTTGAAAAGGATGTATTTTTCGGTGTTATTGAACTGCTCAATATGTTACATTTGCAAATCTGACTTCAAGGGTTGTTGATTTGGGAGATTATAACAAATCCACTAAAATTCGTCAAGCGAGTTACCAAATGGCCGGGAAATACTAGCACCCAATGGTATCAGCAGTAAATAGCAATTTAGTCGCTTCTCCCATATCTCTCATCTCATCTCGATCAAATGGTGCTCTGGTCAAGTCCAAGAATGTATGATCATTAGTATACTTATATATCGATGCAGCGATGCCAAAAGTTCGATTTCAGTTCAAGCCATGCATATATATATATATTTATTATCATTAATTATACAAAGAGATGAAAACACTATCTACTGTCAATGGGTATATTCCATAGTTTACCAAAAAAATATCCGTACCATACCAAAAACAAATCCACGTTATATTTTCGTATTTCTCTTTTTAATCCAAGTTGTTTTGCATTGCTTGCCATTCAGCTACTGAACCATTTGCTCTTGTATGTTGAACAGTTGAAGATTCTGTGTTAGGTTTCCATGTACCATTTTGTTTATGTTCAATTTCTTCTGAACCATAACCACCACCACCTGGAGTATGAATGACAACTCTATCACCTACAGACATGTTAAATGCTGAAGCAGGTTTCAATTTGATTCTTCTTTCTTGTGGAGTTTCACTATTTCTGATCCAATAGTTTGCACCTCTTGAACCAGGGTTTCCACCGTGCATACCGTATGGTTGAGTTACACGTCTTTCACCATTTAATGATGCTCTCATTGGTACTCTTGCTTGGTATTCTCTGTGAACACCATCACCACCATCGTTTTTACCTTTACCACCTGATCCACGTCTGATTGAAAACTCTCTCAAAACCAATGGGAATCTCTTTTCAATGATTTCTACATCACCAACTCTTGTATTGGTCATATTGACGTGAACAGCTGATTGACCTTTCCAGTTATGACCGGCACCAGCACCACCACAAATGGTCTCACCATAATAATATTGCTTGTAATCGAAACCTGTCATGTTCATACCACCTTGACCAGCTGCAGTAGCTTCGAAAGCTTTGAAGATGACATCGACGATTCTTTGAGATGTTTCAGTGTTACCGGAACATACAGCGGCGTAAGGACTTGGTGAAAGAATGGTGTTTTCAGGAATGGTCAAGTCAACTGGAGCGAGTACACCTGCGTTAAGTGGCATATCGGTACCAATTAATGCTCGGAGACAGTAGATGATGGCTGATCTGGTGATAGCTGGTGGAGCATTCAAGTTGGAGTAAGATTCAAGAGTTGTACCGGTGAAATCGAAAGAAGCTGAACCATCGTCTTGAATTTGGATCTTCAATCTAAGGATTGAACCGTCATCAAGGTAATCTTCTGAGGTAAGAACTTTTCTGTCATGTTGCTTGAAGAAAGATCTAACAGCGAGTTCGGCATTGTTTCTGATAGCACCCATATAATGTTGTACTACTTGTTTACCATACTCATCGAAGAGGTCACCGATTTGGGAAGTACCGACAGCACAAGCTGAACATTGAGCTTTAAGATCGGAGATGTTGACATCTAATTGTCTTGAAGCGAGACAATCTGGGTATTGACCAGCAGCATCGAAGATCTCGGTAATTTCTTCGAGGTTGAAGTTACCATCTCTGACTAAGAATGTTGACATGATAGAAGCACCTTCTTGCCATGATTCAACGGCTTCAGGGTGCATTGATTGACCTTGAAGACCACCGATATCACCGTGGTGACCTCTTGAAGCTACCCAGAAGACAATTTCAGTGTCTGATCCTTGTTCGAAGACCGGTTGAATAACAGTGATATCTGGTAGATGGGTACCACCTGCACCAGGTTTGTTGGAAACAAGGATATCTCCTGGTCTTAATTGACCTTTTCTCTTTTCAGCTTGGAATTGCACTGCGTATTGCATTGAACCAAGGTGGACAGGAACATTAGGAGCATTGGCAACCAATTGACCATCAGGACCGAAAATAGCACATGAGAAATCGAGTCGTTCTTTGATCATCAAAGAAATAGCAGTCTTTTGAAGAGCTCTACCCATACTTTCGGCAATACCCATGAATCTATGGGCGAAGATGGAAAGTTGAATTGGGTCAACAGTGTTAGGATCAAGTTCGGTTGTTTGACCAAGACCAACATCGATGTAGACACAGTTGGTGAGGATTCTAGCTGTATTCTTTGGGTGGAGAAGGATGGTTTGGGTTTTATCAAGTAAAACTGCTGGACCAGAGACAACGGTACCTGGAGCGAGAGATTGAAGTTGATATAACGGGGCAGTAACGTATTTGTCTTCGCCTTCGAAGAATATTTCGTTGGTGGCGAAGTGAGCATCTTTGGCGACTGGGTTTTGAGGTAAGGTTTCGAGATCGTGAACAAATGGAGATGGTTCATCTTCTTCGTCAACTAAACCAACGGCTCTGACTCGGATGTTTTCAATGTCAATTGGTGATTCCAAGTTGAAGGCGAATTCTCGTTTGTGTTGAGCGATGAAAGCAGCAGCATAATCTCCATCTTTAGGTTTTCTGATCATAATTCTGGTGTCGGATCCTCTGTATCTCAAGTTAAGGTATTGTTCAAATCTGATAGCTGATTCGTGAATACCTTGAGCAATAAGTTGATCGTGACCAAGTTTCTTCAAAGCATCGAATCTTTCATCAAGAACGTTTTGAACATCTTGACCGTATTGAAGGTGGAGAGGTTCAGAGTTGTCGACTGCAACATCGGCAAGGGCCATACCGAAGGCAGAAAGAAGGGAAGAGTATTTATGAACGATGACTCGAGGAATACCAAGAACTCTAGCGAGAGCACAAGCATGTTGACCACCAGCACCACCGAATGAAGATAAGATGTGTGCACCAGTTCTGTGACCTCTTTGTTCGGTCAAAGCTCTGATAGGTCTAGCCATTGATGTGTCGGCAACGTTGATGAAACCAGCAGCAACTTGAGCAGGTGTTAATTCACTCTTGTTTTCTTTGTTAATCTCCTTGGTAAGGGTTTCGAATTTTTGCTTGACAATCCAGTAATCTAATGGAAGATCTTCAGTTGGACCAAAGATTTTAGGGAAAGAGTCGATGTGAATTCTACCAAGGAAAACGTTGGCATCTGTTACGGTCAATGGACCTCCCTTTCGATAACAAGCTGGACCAGGATGAGCACCGGCAGATTCAGGTCCAACAGCAAGAAGACCGTTTCGGTAGGTTAAGATTGATCCACCACCAGCGGCAACAGTGTTGATATCAAGTTGGGGAGTTTGGATGGTAACACCGGCAGTTGTGGTCTCGAAAACGTGTTCATAATGACCACCGTAACGGGAAACATCGGTTGACTGGTATGGAAATCAGCATCATCAATGTAACACGAGCTTGAGTATGACTCACTGTACCACCCATATCGAAACCGACAACTGGAGCACCATCTTTAGGATCAAAAGATGTTTTGGCGAAACCGACTACTCCACCGGCAGGACCAGATAAGATAGCTTTAAGACCGGAGAATTGTCGATGATCACATAAGGCACCATCGGATTGCATGAAAGAGACTCGACAACTATCGTTGGCATCTAAACCACCGGCGAAACCCTTGGAGAAACCGTTAAGGTATCGTTTGACTTCTGGTGTGAGATAAGCATCGGCTGTAGCTGAAGAACCTCTTGATACGAGGTTGATCATAGATTGTAAACTGGATGAGGTGGAAATTTGCTCGAAACCAACTTTTTCGGCGATTTTTTCAATGATTTGCTCGTGGTCTGGGTAAATATAAGAGTGGACTAAAGCAATAGCGAGTGATCGGTATCCTTTATCATATAATGCTTTAAGATCTCGTTCGGCTTTCTCTTGATCTGCAAAAAGAAAAGTCAGTAATGGTTTGACCATTATTTCCTAAAACGACTTACCAAGCTCTTTTAATACTCTCATTTGCACACCGTTAACTCCCGAGGCTAATCTACCAGTTTGCTTGTAGTTTTCTGCTACAGCATTATCATCTCCGAAATCTTCCCATTCTGGAGCCACTCGTTCATCGACTTCGATAGATTCGGTGTATAGTACGTCAGGCTAATGCGATATTAGCTTTTGATGTTGTATGCTAGGTAGGAAAACGGCAATACTCACTTTTTTGATGGCAAGTTGGAAAAGATGAGGTCTAGTTTGTGTACCGATCTCTAAGGCGTCTTTGAAACCTTTGGTAGTTACAAATGCAACATTTTCACCTTTTCTTTCAAGTAATGCGTTGGTACTGTAACAGTGATAGATCAGCGAGGTACGGTTAACATAGGTAAATATCAACTTACGCTACTGTGGTACCCATTCGTAAAGATTCTATCCTCGAAGTATCAAGAGGAGTGTTTCTTGGGATAGTTTCACCCGTGAACCATTCTAATACTCTTCTTACACCTTCTCTTGGAGCATCTGGGTAATTTGAAGGATCTACGGAAAGTAATTTAACTAAATGATCACCTTTGGATTCACTTCGAGCGATGACATCCTATTGATTAACTCGAGTCAGCAATGATCGCGTGCACCGTTTTGGTAGTGACTTACACAGAAAGTTCCTCCTCTATCTATACAGATTTGGACTTTATCTGAAGCAGCGGCGTCAACTCGGATAGGCATTGTGGAAATATAACTTTATGTGTGATTGGGATTAAATGCAATGGGAAGTGGATAATGTAAATGCTAATGTGTGTATTCAGACAACTGATGAGAAGGAAGATACAACGATGTAGAGAGAATAGACGAATGTGGAGATAGAGATCGTAAACTTTTTTGATTCTGAGTAAGAGTAAGAGAAAAAAGAAGACTACGAGTGAAGATACCTATGATCTTTATAGTATGTTGAGAACATGGTGATCTCCGGGATATAGCGAGCTATACCGTTGTTGATAATAGAGTATCGGACTTGTCATTGCTATCAAAACGAGATGACTACCTAGTCGCCCCAATCTCTCCACCCCTTGTAAAATGATAGATTAAACTATCAAACCTATCCTTGACCAAGTAAATCAGTTATCTAGGAGATAAAAGGTAATCAATGGATCGGAAATGACGGAGAAGGAAATCCGAGCGTCTTCATCACGTGGGAATATATTTATATTATAATCATATTAATCACCTTGAAGTCATAACTATATATATTCCTCGCTTATTTGAATAGGAGGATCCTTGATAGATTATTGGAAAAATACCGTATCCAGCCCATATGCATCCGATGTTCTTCCCCGTTAGCACTCTCAAGATTCATGATACCTTACTACTGTTTTACTAAAGAGGATGTTGTTTTTGGGATTTGACATGATCCGACTAGGTTATTAGCATATATTTTCACTTATCACGGTCCGGCAATGGCGAAAAGAGGCTCCATGTTCCCCCACAAATGCACAGATCAACCAATCCCTTCCCTCACTTTAATCAATAAATAAAACAGTTGTAACTGAACATCAGAAAATTCCTTTATCTAACGGATATATGGAAACACTTTTTACGACTTTCCTCTCCCCCACACGTGGAATAATTTCTGTCATTTTGGACAACTTCACCTTCACCAAAATATACTCTTAACAAAAGATGAATCACAATCCACCAGAGGACGCAAGTTCGAGTACCTCCAACAGTAACCCAAATGCCAAAAGATCCTTAGCACCTGGTGGTAGTAATAATGATGGAGAGGATAATGATAGTAATAATAACGACTCGGAAGGAGGTCCTAGTCAGACAAAGAGGCAAAGGCGTAGTGGTTTGAAGCATGCATCTAGGGCTTGCGATGCTTGCAAGTCAAGGTGAGTTATAGTCTCAGCATGCATATACTCATACTCAAAGCTGACACGATCAAATTGTAGAAAGAGCAGATGTGACGGAGCTCAACCTGTATGCGGGTTCTGTGCATCAAAGAAACTTAGTTGTACATATGATAAAGAGGACAAGAGACGGTGAGTCTACGCATTCCACTATCCACGTTATGCAAAAGTTGATGGATGTGTGTATATGTAGAGGTCGTGGTAGCGTAGTCGATCTTCGGGATCGCATCAACACTCTTGTAGATCTACTCACAACTAAAGGAACCTCGCTTGGACCGGGTGAAGGTGGCGCCGGCTCTTCCGATAATCCCATATCCCCTCCCAACAACATTAATCTCACTTCCTCACAAATGCAACAAATCTCTTCACTTGGTGTCAATTCTGATAGTATACTTAGTGATTCAAACATGCTCGACAACAATATGATGACCTTTCCTTCGGACCCTATGATCAGTCCGGTCACCTCTCTCACTTTCCCTATACATAATCAAGATCATGATTTAAACCTATTAGAAAGTCCTGCCAACCCCATCCCCATGGGTTTACCTTCATCTTCTATGCGACGGCCTAGCGATGCTTCCCTCATCCTCAACAATCCCAGAAACCAACCAGCTGAACGGCGTCCTAGTGGGTCACCGTACGATCATTCTCCTGTTAGTCAAGTGTCAAACAGAGGTGATAGGCTGAAGGTAAGTCAACGGATTGATGGAAGCCTGCTATGACGATCACTGAATTTCTCCTCATAGCGACCGGATCCTGGATCACTTATGCAGTTTGGTCCAACCTCACTTTGGTCATATGCTCAAGACAAGAATCCAGCATCTAATGCCAATGCTACTTCTTCGGAACCTTTCCTCGATCTTCGACCTGGAGACTGGATCGACTGGGCTCGACCATTACCACCCGAATTGGATATTTCTAAAGCGGTGCATGATATGGCGATATCATTCTTCGGTGCTTATTATGCTCCATGGTGTATGGTAATAGACATGCAAGCCTTCTTACGGGATTTGGAAATCTGTAATCTGGTCACGCGCACCCCTAGGACTTCCCCGTCACCACGTCGTACATCCGCATATTCCCCTCTCCTTCATGTTTGTGCCTTATACCTGGGCTTACATCTTCGACGTGATGACTGGACGACAACTGCTCAACAAATGGATAGATTCTTCGACAAGCATTGTGCTGCGTTGATTATGGAAGAAATTGAGGATCCCAGTACAAGTACCCTTCGTGCTTTGAATATCTTCGCAACGTAAGTGAACCAGCTATACTTTTGATTATGTCGCTGACCCTCTATGCAGCTGTCTCAACATCCGAAAGGACAAATCGGCGCGAAATACCGGATACATCTATTTCGGTATGGCATTTGCCGCGGTACAAGCGTTGGGTGTCGATCTGAATTGTGATCATCTGGTTCTTTCTGGTCAAATCACTACTGAGGAGCGAGAAATGCGAAACAATACGTATTGGACAGTCTTTCAGCAGGATTTACTGCGAGCTATCGCAGCAGGCAGACCACCGATGCTGCGTGGTCGATCCGAAATACCCTTACCTACAATCAACCCTGATACAGACTCTCGAATATGGTTCTCGAATAATCCTCTCAAAGTTGGCAGTTCCAACGGTCTTCAGGGGATGTTCTCAACTGTTTTTCATTGGTCAACTAGGATTCATCAGATTCTGCGAAGAACCTTGGAAACCCCACTGTGAGTTCCTCGATCGTGCCAATGAAGAGTATGTCATTGATGGTGCTTTATAGCTACTCTGGGCAAGATGACACGCAAGATCGAGATGCCAAAGTCCTGGGCATATCCCGTGAATTACATGACTGGTTCCAGCAGCAACCCTTCCAACAGCCGACATTGCATCCAGTGCCACATCTTCTCGTTATGCACATGATGTACCAACTTACTACTATATACCTCTTTCGACCGTACTATCGATCAGAGCTGGACATAACGCCTTCTCCTGCTGATCGCTGTGTTGAAGCCGCAGCAAGAACATCGGAGCTGCTCAGGGTGAGCTTTATATGCTGCATCGCTCTTCGAAATAACTTGCTGAGTATCTTCTTTGCAGGTGTACGAGAACGAACATGGCCTACGAAACGGTGTGGCTACGTTGAGTAAGTGTTTCTGAGTTATCCGACGAACAGAGCTAGGCTAACGATGAATATTCAGTTCCAATTGTTTTTGCTATCGCAACTGTTCAATTGCTGGTTTTGGTGTCAAATCACTCCGACCCTCCAGGCAGTCGAGTCAATAACCAATCTCTGGATGAAACTGTGAGTGGGAATATGCTATGGTGTCTTGAGCAAGCGAGCTTATATATAATCCACAATTTCCAGGTCTGGTTTATCAATCAATTAGGTTAGTTAGATCGCACAGTATTCTAATTTGGTTGTATGGCTGACGTATTTTGCTCAATAGCACCATCATGGATTGAAGCAAGAAGAGGATTGGAGGTGATTCAAACCTTACGATCAGAATGGTTACCAGGTAGTAACGCAGATATAATTGTTGGTAACAATATTGGGAATACTGGTAGTAGTGGAAGTGGTCTGCAAGTACAAAGTAATCACACGAATAACATCATTTTACCAAACTTTGATCAATCAGATAAATTACCTGAAGAATTACATGAATGGTTGATGTCTACAACGTTTTATGACATCTTACACAATAATGGAGATAATAATACAAATATCAATAATTTCTCGTCCGATATGACAGGAGGACCGTAGTCTGGTTTTGGACGTTGTACTATAGCTTGTATCATTGATTTTGGCAAATGCATTTTACCATATACTTAGCGAAATTCAGCAACATCGCCTTTAGTGTTTGGCGATTACAATGTAGCTCTCGCTTTATGTTTCGCGTAAAATCGTGATTGCCTGAGTTCACACAATCTCACATGCACTTTGCTTCTGTATAACCACAGTACATGAGAACTGTCAGATTGCTGCGCCGGATGTGTCCACTCTCTACTCGCACTGTTCAGCATGTTCATGGTAAGTGGGAATGGTGATTACGGGGATTAGGGATACTGAAGTTGAACTTGGGACTGATATACAGAGGGAGCCATAGGCTTACTTTCGATTCCGTTGTGTCCTAATGGACCATATGGAAGAGTTGTAATAGTCTTTACTACTTTGATTAACTAATGGATGCTTGGACAACATGTCAACTGCTCACAGTGCTCGCCATGATGAAGTAGTAGGCAGCCAAACGATCGTAGTTGGTCACTAACAAGGTGTGTGCGCAAGAACTCAATAGAGCAAACATGCATGTAAACAAGAATGGAAATCTACAACCGCTATATTAATGTAATTTTTAGAAATGTGTGAATCTGAGTGGAGGAATCTTGCCCTCGAATGTATATATAATTATTATGTGTCCATGAAGTGTATCTGTCTTCCGCTTCCTTCCCTCCTAATATTCTATCTATATCCGTATGAATAACAAAATTCCTGATATCCGAATGAAACTGAAATGAAAAGATAAAAAAAAATGATATGGTTTTTTTGTTTGTTTGTCTACAATCTTGAACCACGTTTAGAATTACCAACATGTACTGGACCACCGGTTAATAATTCTTGATCTGTAACTAATTCATGTAATTTTAATGGTTTTCTAACGAATTGTTTTCTTGCTGGATCTTGGTTATCTGGTGATCTATTAGATCTCCATCTATGTTGTAAATGTGGATCTAAAGTTCCTTCAATTCTTGATCTAACTAAATCACCAATAATTGGTAAGAACTAAAAAAAGGAAAACGAAAGTTTCAATAAATCGGTTCGATAGTCCACCAAGGTCGAAGATGTATACTCACTTTGAAAGCATGACCTGCACCTCCAGTGGCAAATACAAGGGAAGGATAATCAGGTGAGACATCAATTACCCAATCACCATCTAAAACATCTGAATACCAACACATTCTAGTGAAAGCAATTGGCATAGCAGCAAGTTCTGGGTAAACGATACCCATTTGTTTACGCAAATCAGCATATGATTCTTTTGGAATCCAACCTATAGAGACAAAATGATGGATATTAGTAGAAGATTCAGAGAGTAGAGTTTCGATTGAGGTGGGTTTTAACACTTACCGACCGCTTGAGCATTAGTGTATGCTACAGCTTTAGGATCCGTTGCTGTTCTTGGTACACCATCTCCTGTTACATAACCTGCTCTATGTAAAGCGAATTTGACGATACCTTGTTCGTTAGGCTATGATGGGGTAAAATCAAGAGTATGAGTGGTTAGTCTGGATATGATAGATACATAGGAAATGATGACTTACAGGGAATGAGTAATAACCTGAACCATCATGATGCATTGATACAGGAATATGTTTATAACGATTATACTGTTCTGGTGATAATTGGATTGCGCAAACAGTTTGACCTGTTGCAGTAATCAAACCATCTGGTAATAAACCTTTTAAAGCGGGATGTGAGCCTGACCAAGAACCTAAAGCAACAACAACTTTATCTGCGTAAAATTCTCTACCATCTTTAACTTTTGCACCAATTATATCGGATCTTGATTTATTATATATTAATTCAGTTAAATCTGCACCAGGAATCAATCTACCACCTAATTCTTGTAACATATCATATAATTTATTTACTGCACCAGACGCATTTGCCCATCCACCACTTGGATTATGATATCCTCTTGTTTCTTTACTAGGTGGATTAACTTCAATATCACCATTAGGTGATAATAAATCGATATATTCTTGAGGACTATTTAATAATCTGACTCTTGGTTCTAATGCCTTGACTAATTCATATGTCTTTTTTACTTTTTCACCAACAAATCCAGGTACATGGGCACCTCTAACTACTACACCGGTTCTACAATAGGCTCGATCGTTAGCGTGACTTTTTTTTGATTACACATCTGAAATAAATCGTTAAAACTCACTGATGATATATACCTTTCCACTCAGGTTTATTCCATTCATCAATAGCTTGTTTAGCTAATCTTGAATAATCATCATCCATATAATCGAATCTGACTACTTTGTTTAAATCACATGAAGCTGCATCTAAAGCAGGTAAAACATGTGCTCTATCTATTACTGTGACTTTACCATAATTGCCACTTTTCAATAAAGACACAGCTGTTGCGGCACCTAATTCACCAGCACCGAGAATTAGGACAGATGGTTTAGATGATGAAGACATCTTGTAGATATTACGATCGAGGGTAAGATATGGGTGAGGGAGAGAATGAAGCTTTCAGAAAATAAGATGTTGGAATTGGAAAAAAAAGCGAAACGAAATGATCTTCGGACCACGATTGAAAGATTATATATTCTTTATCATTTCTTAAGACAAGACTATCCAGTCTGCCGAAGATGTTAGACCAAATCACTATTTTTCGATTTGCATCCCGGTTGTCTACGGCGAGAAATAATCTCTCAGTAGGTGAATGAGACGACGGAAATGAAAAGGTGCTTTTCCGGTTCATCGCATGAAGCCGATAACGGCTCTCTTCGGTGAAATCTTCGCTTTGAGCTGAACTAGATCGTTTAACCCCTCATAATTACCCCAATCGTTCATGTGTACCATTTATCTAGTGGCTGGATACAGTCTACAAGGAGTAAAGATAGAATCAATTACGTTAAGACCATATCGGTAAAGAGCAGTAACTCATAATCGTCAATCCAGATTATTCATTTTCCTATCTACTCTTCAAAACCGGAACGAGAATCCGACCAAGGTCAATTAAATACAAATAAGTCACTCGAAAAATACAAATATCATTCTTATTACTCGGACGAAATCGTATCGCTGCTGAAGTCATCATCTTCATCCCCACTACACCTGCTCAATCATCCCAATAATACTCCTCAACGTATCGCAAAATGAGTAGTTCAACAGCCAACCCGTTCAGTTCCGTTCCATACACACCACCTGATGCAGTTTTTGCGCTTAAAGCTGCTTTCGATGCTGATACCAGTGAGTCCTGATTGATCCGAGGAGTTTCCAAACCTTTGTTTCATGGTGAAATGAGCTGATACGAGTTCAACCCCCTCCTCTTCATTGTATATTCACAAAAGGTCCATTAAAAGTAAATTTAGGACCTGGAGCATATTTAGACGATAATGGAAAACCATGGATATTGAATTCAGTTGCTGCTGCTGAACAGCTATTAATCAAAAATCCACCTGGACATGAATATTTACCTATCTTGGGATTACCTGCATTCAGAGATGCAGCCAGGAAGGTAGTATTTGGTTCAAACTCAAAACTCTTAAATGAAAAAAGAGTAGCAACTATACAAGCTGTTTCTGGTACTGGTGCTGTACATTTAGCATTATCATTTTTGAAGTTCTATTTACCAAAATCAAACAAAGTTTTCGTTTCCAAACCATCATGGGCAAATCATCGTGTTATGGCAGAATTTCTGAATTTTGATGTTATAGATTATCCATATTATGATGATCAAACTAGAGGTGTAAACTTTGAAGGAATGAAAAAATCTTTAAATGAAGCTGAAGAAGGTTCAATCTGGATTTTACATGCATGTGCACATAATCCAACTGGATGTGATTTAACAAAAGATCAATGGAAAGAAATTGGTTCTATAGTTAAAGAAAGAGGATTAATACCTATATTAGATTGCGCATATCAAGGTTTCGCTACAGGTTCATTAGATAATGATGCTTGGTCAATTAGATTTATTTTTGAAGAATTACAAATTCCAGGAATAGTTTGTCAATCATTTTCAAAATCAATGGGTTTATATGGTGAAAGAGTTGGTGCAATTCACGTTATCGTACAATCACCTGAATCTGAAAATGTTCAAGATCAAATTAAATCAATTGAATCTCAAATCGGATGGATATCAAGAAAAGAAATTTCAGTTCCACCTAGATATGGTGCAACGATAGCATCATCAATCATACAAGATTCAGAATTATATAAAACTTGGCAAGGTGATTTAGATATAATGTCAAATAGAATAACATCGATGAGATCTGCTTTATTAAAAGGTTTAACAGAAAGGAAAACTCCAGGTACATGGAATCACATAACAGATCAAATTGGAATGTTCTCTTATACAGGTTTAACAAAATCACATGTAGCTAAATTAAGAGAAAAACATATTTACCTTTTAGATAATGGTAGAGTTTCAATGTCAGGCTTAAATACTGGAAATGTTGATTATTTCTGTAAATGTGTTGATGAAGTCGTTAGAAGTTCATAGGAAAGAAATGGTAGAGAGGATAGATTGGTTTCATCCATGTGGACCCTATGCATTAACATCAAGTTTTGTATGTAATATCTATTTCATTTTGCTTATCTGAGTCGCAGAAATGTATGCTCTTTGTCGTTGAGCATGCATCACACATTTTACCGACATGTTTCGCTGTCTCCGACTTTGTTCTAGTAGAAGATAGGTTACAGGCTGAGCTGTCGGTACTACAAATCTTCTGAACGGAACGATAATCCCTGAAGAACGACTCTGGTACAGTAATTTGAGGTCTTGATTGTGCGTTTAGAGTCTGGTTAAAACATTTTCAGATGCGTATATTACATAAGTGGCATCTTGTTACAAAAGAAATTGATGACAACGGATAAAAGGAATATCTAAATTGATAAGGTACAAGATGAATAGCTTACAACCAAAACCGATAAGGTACTCTGTATGATTACACCCAAGCGAGAGAAACAGGATAAATACGATTCCCACCGGTAGAGAAAAGGAAGAAGTGACAAAATTTGTTATGGTGATGATTTTTGTCTACCAACCCAAAATTCGCCTCTTACAGGTAAATTATCTAACCGAACTTTACCATTGACGCCTATGATTTTCACACCAACTGAAGCAATGCCTTTCACGCCAGCTAGAGCACCACCTTTGAACACTATTTTTGAAACAAATTCAGATAAAATTGAATCTCTTCCAGGTAGAATATTCAAATCAACTTGATTCAAAGGTGCACTAACGATTAACCTATTTGGATAATTTGGATCACCAGATATTGATGTAGTTGAATTTAAATATTCTAAAGGTCTTATATGTCCAAATGCTTTTGGTGGGAAATTCTCTTCATCATCACCTACAAAATCATCATCTTCAGGTGAAGGACCATCAAAAACCAGTACGTCAGGTAAAACCTCAACTACATCAATCTTAACGTTCTGCATATCTTTCGGCAATTCAATTTGCGCAATAACAACTCCTGAAGCTTTCATTTTACCTTGACTTTCTGAAATTCTCATGTGATCAATTGTGACTGATTCTATAATTTTTGGTTTCGGTTTAGGACCAGGGAAATTTAACGATAATGATAGTGAAGGTAATGTGTTGAGTAACCAATTTGGTGGTTCAAGTATTGATCTTTTGGGTACGAATTTAGGTATGGATGATAATCCTTGAACTGTGATAGGATTATCTTTACCATGTAGATAGTTTTGTAAGAGTAATGATAATGGTGATGATCCAACATTTACAGATTTCGATGAAAGCGATCGCTCGCTCAAGTTTGCTGTAATGACTCCAGATATTCTCAATTCGATATCTTTGCCCACTCCCCCTATAATCACTGGCTCTGTTATGACTTCCGCCATTTTACTCTCCTCTAATGAGTCATCAGTGGCAGGTAAAGCAATTGAGAACGGTAGACTAAAATCTAGAGTCGCATTATAGTTGGGAGCGAAATTAGGCACAGTGGCGACAGCTTGGATCTTTAAAGCATCAGACGATTGAGAGGTATCGAAGGAGTAATGCTGCAAAGTGACCAATTCTGATAAATTGAGCGGCCGTCCTGGCTCAGGCAGATGAGGCAGACGAGGTACTGATATAGATGCGACGTTAGCTGGATAGCTCGTTATATGCATAAACAGTTGATATATCGATATTGATGGGATTGGTTCTGTGAAAGGGATCAAAGAAGTACTGTGAAGGGGTGTGGGACTGAATTCAGGACCGTAAAAAACACCAGAGCATGAGAACCGCGAATGCAAAGTGTAATGACGAAGACGACTCACTAGGCGATTTGATTTCCATCGTCAGATCTTCCTTTTCAATCTCTGCATATTTTGCCCACCAAGCATTATCCGAAGGTCTAGCTACAACCCTATTGATATCTATGACAACTTTGACAGAGCCTTGCGCCCAAGCTTGTTGAGCGAATTGCCATAGTTCACCTGTCGAAGCTATAGGTTTAGCTAAAGCTCTGAATGAGATAGGTTGTAACCATTCTGGTTGAGAATTCGGAGGTTGAGGCTGATTAGGTATATCCCAAATAAGTGGAATTTCTAATTCATCTAGAACGTTTACTGATAATATCGAGGGTGATGAAGTGAGAGACTTGAAATTGGGTGAAGATATATCAATCAAAGTTGGTATATGAACAGATACCGATGGTCTCTGTAATCTTGACAATGCTTTATGTGCAGTAAATCTTCTTAAATTCTCCCACCATCCTGCACCTAATCCCCGTTCACCCCTTCTTTCAGCTTCTGATTTCTCTTGAGGAGTATCGAAAGATAATGCCTTGACCCCCAAAGCTTGGTCAGCATCTATACCGCATCTTAGAGTGATGTTGACTAAGATTCCATCATCTGTAACATTTAATACTGATATTGATTCAGGTGGTGAATATGCGAATGCCGTTTTGGGTAATGAGGATAATTCCGATGGCGAAGGTTTATATGACGCTGCCAGTAAGACCAAAAACAAAATAGCTGCTATAATCAGTGTAAATAAGACTATGATGATTGTGAAGAGGATTGAGCCAATCCTAGATGTTCTGCTTCTAGGCTGAGCTTGTTCATCATCGAGAAGAGGTTCGGTATGATACGTCTGCGAAAGGGAACCAAGTAATGGCGCAACTTCAGGATTGGTATCGGTCGCTTTGGATTTGCCTTTACCCTTATTCTGGGGCATGTTGATGACTCATCGAGGTAGAAGAAAGATGGCGGTCGTAGTTATGATGACTGGCTTTAAAGAGGTAAGAAGCAGAGATAAACGATTAATGTGCGATTCAAGTTGTAATCCCTCATCATCAGCTGGCCGGTTTCTTAATTATCCCATATCCGGAGTTTCAGTCCCTTAATCCGTACGCAGATAACGATCTCTTCAATTTCACTCATTCACCATCACATATCCTTTGTAAGGTATGAACAAAGGCAAGAGATTGCCGTATGATGCATAAAGGAGGTAGCGAGACAGTCAAGCACAAATATCATGTACATTTTAGGCTGTGTATGTTCAGCTCATCTTGATATCGCTTTTCCCGTTACCTCTTTTTCACATATTTTCCCTTACTGCTATACAATTTGCTATTATAGAAATAACCGGCACAAAGTTTGAGAAGCAAACACAAACTTGCAGCAATATGTCAGGAAATCCGCAGCATCAAATTACTCATCAAATTGTACCATTGATCTGTCAAGCATTGATTGCTGCACCAGAAGATGAGTTAGTATGGTTAGAAGGTTTAAGGATGTTATCAAATCCAAAATTGAAACAAACATTGAATTTAACTTCTTCAATTTGGTTACCATTGTTATTAAGAGGTTTGGAGATTACCAAACCAATTTCAGTCATGAAAGTATCTTCAACATTATTATTACATGTATCAGATATCTTGAATCCAATCAAATCTTGTTTAGTCAAACCTCTAAAAAACATTGCAAAAGATGAACATACAGCATCATTATTAGCAGAAGAGTTGTGTTTGGTCCTTGAAAAGCTGGATTTGGCTATATACAATGCCAACAGAACCTTGATTGGTAAAACAAAAGATGTGAGCTCTATTTCTGTCATGGCACTATATTTGCTTTTACAAATGCAGCTTGAAGCTAACTATTACAAAGAGTGTGTCCACCTCACCTGCAAAGGTGGAATCAAGTAACTCAAGTCTGAAGGGTCAACATCCACTGTTGACTGAGATTCTAGCTCACAATCTTCCAGCTAAAACGAGAACCATTCAGCAAGCTTGGTCGCAGACTTTACTGTCTCCAGCCAGTGATAACCCTAAGATCTGGCTGAATAACTTGTATCAAGCTACTTTGGAGTCCAGTAATGTTCCAGAGCTGATTGTTGCATCAAAGGTAAAGTGATCAGCTGTTTCTGGTGGGCAAATTATTGTATTAACATGTATCACTAGCTTGGCCCTGTCATCCATGAAGAGCTATTTCAAACTGCATTTATGAGATGCTATATTCAGCTTGAATCAGATCAGAATTCTAAAGTAAGTTAGGTTGTGCAAAGTCACACATTATAAAGCTGACTGCTTAACTCGTATAGAATATGATTGATAAAGCACTTGTGTCCATTCTAACTGATGGTTCAGTCAGTCAAGAGATAAAAATAGTAATCTTAGAATTACTTGCCTTTTTCCACAAAGACAAGAGAGAGTTTTCTTCAAGTGTACATGAAGCTGCTAAATTCTGTGCTCTGAATCATTTTTGTGGTGCTTTAAATGAGCCTTTGCCTGGCGTGGTACTTTGGTATATGGAGCAACATGCTGAAAGTTTCCCTGTTCAAGAAAATATTGCAAATTTGGTAGAAGCAAGTATCAGGTAAGTTGTTTTGTTCAGAGCTTGACTGTATACTGCTTTGATGCTGAATTAAGGTATACAATACAGAGTTGGTCCAGCTGGTAAGTTAGAGTCTACGATTTTACTTATGTGTAAGTTTTGCTGATGAGTTTTGACCAGGAAATGATGCTGCTTGGAGCACCTTGTTATGGCTTGAGAATGACTGGCAAATTGAGCCAGAACCAATGTGGATTACGCAATTCAGTCATTGGCAACAGGCATTAGATGCCCAAAACAAGCTAGATCAAGGTCAAGAAGGTAACAGTTTTTCCTCCTTCAATACCAAGATGATTTGCTGTGAGTTAGTTATGAAGGGGGGTGACTCAGTCTAACTAACTTTGTTCCTACTAGATCATGCTTTAGGAGATTACCAACAGGGCTATGAGCTTGCACAGAACCTTTTTGAAGGGTTAAATGACCATGAAAGAAGAAACACAGCTCATTGGGCTACAGCAGCTGCTTGGCATATGGTGAGGGTTTTGCCTTTTACTGAGATTTTGGTAGCTGATGTTTTCAACCATGTCAGGGTGACTTTGAAACAATGGCAGATTACTTGGCATTTCATCCAAAAGGGACAAGTAAATCACTATATAAAGCAGTAATTGATGTACATAATGGAGAATATGCTTCAGCATTTCATCATATTAGTAAAGCGCAGAGTTTATCTTATGATGAGGTTCAATTACAATTAAATATTTCACCTGAATTAGCACATAGATCATTAGCAAAAACAGAATTATTAGTTGAGTTACAAGAAGTTATTCAGTTCAAATCATTTCCACCTGGATTAGAATCAGAAGCACAAAAATCTATATTGAAAACTTGGAAAACAAGATTTAAGAAATCTCATGCAGATCCAAATACTTGGTTGAAAAGATTAGAATTGTGGACTTTGGCTTGTCTTGACCTATCAAAAACAAAGGAATTACAAAGTTGTTTTATAGATTGTGCAAAATTATGTGCATCTGCTGGAATGCATCAAGCTGCTCAATCAATGCTTGAAAAGATTACTCCGGCTGTGACACCTCTAGTAAGTGTTCCTTCAGATTTATTCAAGATTCAAAGCTGATATTTGTTTTATAGGGTTGCAAAGTAGAGTATACCAGATTCAGATTTGAGTGAGTCTTGATTGATCAACTTGAAAAGTAGTTGCTGAATTAACTTATTTAGGTGGAAAGATGCTTGTCAAAAACATGATCAGTACAAGATGCAGCAAGTGCTTGACAAGCTTGTAAACCACACTCAAGCTTATATGAAGCATCTTGGTATTGATTGGACAGCATTAGAAGGGCAAGGATTAGGATTACAACCTTTACAAATTGTATCTGATGGTATCAAGTTTGATAAAGAGATCTTGTCAAGAAGGTATTACAGAATGGCAGAATGGACTGCTGCAATTCAAGGGAATAAATGGGTATCTGTGAGTTTTCAACTTAATATGTACAATTTTCAGTGCTGTAGCTTACTACCAGCAACAGGATGAGAATTCACAAGTCCTCAACTATACCTCTCTTGCTTCCAAGCTGGACAATAATTGGTGAGTTATCAGAATCATAGATCCAAGCTTACATTGTTTCAGGTATGCTGCTGGATTTTCCCTGGCTGAAAGATCATTAGCTATATTTGAAGCAAATGAGCTTTCTAAATCTGATGCAGTTGCTGTAAGCAGTTACAGTAGGTTTTTCCACATCCTGCTATTTGATAATTATCTAGCTGATAACTGGCACACTTTAGTTGTACCTGCTATAAGAGGGTTATTTTTAGCAGCAAGAACCAAAGAAAATCCTGAATATGTTATCAAAGCCTTGTTGAAATTGGTCACCCTTTGGTTTGTATTTGGGGAAAATACCTCTGTTTTAGTGGAAGTTGAAAATCAGCTTAGCATAACATCAGTTGAACCCTGGTTATCAGCTATACCACAATTGATAGCAAGATTGGGTACACCTCATAAAGATTTACAATATACTTTAATTAACTTATTGAAAGGTATTGCATCACAATATCCACATGCTGTTATTTGGCCTTTATTGACTGCAACTCAAACCAGTAAGACTGAACATCAAAACGCAGCAAGAGTCATAACCAATTTTATATGTACAATGCCTGATGGTATTAGATTAGTTGATCAAGCTGAATTAGTAGGTAAAGAACTGATCAGAACTTCAGCCAGTTTATTAGAAAAGTAAGCTCAATTTCAAAGGTTCCTTTGTCCAACCTTGCATCATCTTTGAACTGGATGATTTAGCTGACTATGTACTGGGCTGTATTAGATGGAGGGGAATTATCGAAAAGATCATACCAAGACAAGACTTGATGGAAACTGCATGGCATGAAGTACCTTTGATATGGGAGACTGATATGAAGTATCTTGATACACCAGAGACGCCTGATGAGGAACAGTTTGTTCATATGTTTGGTGAACAACTCTTACAGGTTGACAGGTCTTTGAGAAAATACAGATCAACCAAACAGATGAGCATTGTTAACTTTGTTTATCAAGAACTTTACAAGGTGAGTTGCAAGCTGTCCATTTTTGTGAGTTGCCAGTAATTAATTGTATATATTTTAGCTATATGGAGATCTAGATACCCAAATAAATCAATGGAAACAACCTGGCTCTAAACATTATTTAGCTAGTACTGCACCAAGGCTATTATCCCTAAGAGATTGTGTATTGACTGTTCCAGGTAACTTCAAGTTTCAAACTCTGCATACAGACAGTATTTCAGCTGATGGACTTGTGTTCAGGCCAATATGATCCTCATCTAAAGCTGGATGATCAAGCATTTATAGATAGTTTTGCACCAATCATTGATATCCTGTCATCAAAACAATTGCCTAGAAAACTAGTTATCAGATCATATACAACTGATTATACTTTTTTACTCAAAGGTAAGCTCATGGTATGATTTTCTGTCTTAAATATTTGCTGAATAGTCTTTTTATGATAGGCAACGAGGATCTGAGAGGAGATGAGAGAATCATGCAGCTGTTCAACCTCATAAATACAATGCTTAATCATAATTCCGATGCTTTTAGCAGAAATTTGCACTTGTTACCTTATGAAGTCATACCCCTTTCACCATCTGCAGGCTTAGTCAGCTGGGTATCACATACACAGCAGTAAGTCATGCTGTCATCTTTTTCAATATGAAAATAAAGCTAATTTCATTTTCAGATTACAATCTATGATTCAGATCAATAGAGCGAAGAACAAACAAAATGATTTGAACGATAGAGAAACGGCTTCCTTGCTTGGAGTATGTAACGACTGAGGACAAAGTTTGGATATTCAAGCTGATAATAGTTGCAAATAGCATGATCCTGAGACCTTTAATCCAAGAAGGGAACATCCACGATTTGATCCACCTGCAGAAATGGATAGATATGATAAATTACCTATTCCAACTAAAGTTCAAAGATTGAAAGCAGCTTTAGCGCATTCAAATCAAAGTAAGTTCAGCTTTTATGGATTCAATGGAAGGTTTGAGCTGTAATATTCACGTCTTATCGTGTGATATATAGGTGATCTAAAAGATGTTTTGTGGCAAAAGAGTCCTTCATCTGATATTTGGATCAGAAGAAGAACTAATTTTGCTAGAACTGTTGGTGTCAGCAGTAAGTATGGATAGAAAGTGCACCAAAAATGTAGACCTGAGCTGATAGGTTCACCCGACTCAGGTTTTGTTGGATATATTATCGGTTTAGGAGATAGACATGGTAGTAATATTCTCATTGATCAATTAACCTGGGGTGCGTTACATATAGATTTTGGGGATGTAAGTAATAGATTATACGACAGACACATTAATATGATTTATGAAGTATTACTAGCTAACGTTTAAGATTAGTTATTCAATGTTGCGCAAGAACGATCTTTCTTACCTGAAAAAGTGCCTTTCAGATTGACCAGAATGATGACTAATGCTTTTGAAGTAAGTTATAATGTTTGATGCGAACAGTTTCGCTAATGAAATCTACCGTTACTAGCTTGCCTCTCGAGGTGGAGTCGAAGTACCTGGTACGAGAGGAACTTTCAAACAAGCTTCTCTGATAGTGATGAATGTTCTGAGAGACAGTAGAAGTAGTGTTCTAGCTATGCTTGAAGCTTTCTTGTACGATCCGCTACTCTCCTGGACCGTAAGTGGTTTGTTTTACTCCGGTATGATAAGATCAATCACTGATATCAATATTAACAGGTTGGTCCGAATCCACCTTCTCATGCGGCGCAAGAAAGTAGTAAGTGGTCATTAAGTTTCCCGTCAAATGGGAAGGTAGACTTACCATAATCACTTTCGTGCTGACATGTACTTTGTCGTGACAGGTCAAAATACAACAAACGGAAATCAAGCTAAACCGAAAAGAAATCATGTACAGACTCAGGTAGTACCTCAAAGTTTAGCTGCCACACCCAGAGAATCAGACATCTACGATAGGATTGAGAATTCTCTCATTTCTAATCACAGATACTTACAAAACGATTCTTATATGGCAAAAGTCTCATCTACTAATAATGGTATGACTAATTCTAAAGCTTTACAAGTATTATCTCAAATTGAGAAGAAATTGATTGGGTATCATAACGAAAATACTGAACAACCTTTATCGATCAATAGACAAGTTCAAGCCTTGATTGAAGAGGCTACAGATCTGAAGAACCTTTCTCAAGGTTAGTCATATTTCTCTTACCAAAAGTCTTCTCACAGCTGACGACTTTACTGTATCAATAGGATATGTATTGGGTTGGATACCTCAGTGGTAAATGATAGCTTCTTTCGCTTGCATATTTTGCAATACCCCTGATGGATTGATGCATTTAAGTTCAATGGATTTTCCCAGCGTCAAAGCATTTACCGTGATTAGTTGGATTCATGTTCGTTACATTACATTACAGTTACTACCTAGTTGTACTGTTTTGCATTTTGATCTAATCTTCTTCCATATTTGAGCCTGAGTTGGAGCCTGATAGACCAGCGGTCAATTCTTTCAATCTTCTGACTAACATTCCATAATACGCGTCTCCTCCTTTATTCGATATCGACGCAGTAGCTAATCTTCTTAGTTCAAGGTTCTGACAAGGGGAGAGACGAAAGTGTCGCGGTCAGCTCGTGCCGTTTCTTTTGAACATAGGTTCTTGAGTCAGTGTTTTAACTCACCACTTCCATATCATCTAACCTTATCAAAGTTCCTTTCAAGCTAGCTGCAACTCTTTCCAACATTTTTATCGTACTTGCACCTGATCTCGAAGCTTCTAACTGGGCGTGGGAGTTAACGAATGAACCTAAAGAAGCTGATAGATTGTTAGGTCGAACAGGCTCCAAAGATCCTCTTGCATCGTTTGCATAAAATAACAGATGTCGCCATATCAACAATAAAAGGGATTCAATCATGTCTGTTTCGGGCAAGCAAACAATCAGCTACGACGTGTAGATTGGAAGGACTCAAAGAAAGATAATTTGGACATACTGAATATGGTTTGACTCTTCACAACGAAGGCAGCTTTGATTACATCCTCAGATAATGGTTCATCACCTATCATATCGGGAGTTCGTAACTTCTGAACATCCTCATCATCTAGCTCCCCACCGTCTTGTATTCGATCTAAAATGGTTTCATATTGATTCGAGATCTCCTGTACATTCTCAGCGAGATCGGAAAGGAAGTTGACAGCCATATGCAACGACGGTGCCGAAGCTATTTGAAGGTTGTCAGCAGGATGAACCTGAAAATGAAGAGCCGAAAATGAAGAGCCAGCTTACCGATATATTTTGATGTAGCTCCATTACTTCGTTGAGCACCAGTAACTAAAACAGGGTTACCAGATCCACCTTTCAAACCGGTTGTAGCGGCAATTAAGTAAGATAAGAAGACCTGATTAAGTGACAGGATTTCGCTTTCGCCTTGTTGATCAACTTGATCTATCCAATTATCTCTTTCAAATAATCTAGCAGCAGTAGCTAAGGTTGCAAGATGGAATGCACCAAATCCAGTTGGTGAAAGTATATCCTCTGCGGGGATCTTATGTACAACCATACACAAAATGGATACTAGAAGTCGACATTCTTCAATACCAGTTGATGTGATTTCTTGTTGGGTTTCGCGTAATAACAAAAGTATTGCTTCTCGGTGGGCGTTAAGGAAGCTCAAAGCCTATAGTTGGATTAGCTCGCATATAACATAAAAATGATAAGATTGGCTTACATGTCCGGCACCTGATCTGGCAGATCGGTGTAAACTGGATAATACTCTCACTAGTAGCTGCAAGGAGCAAATAAGGACTCGATGCTGCCTAGCTACAATTTCAGAAACGGTTGTTTCATCTAGAGCCAAATATCAGTATGGCTACTCGATCCGTTGCGGAGATAGCTTACCCATTACTTCTTCACCAATCTGGATATTTATGAAACCGCATGTAGCGAAAATCTCGAATATACCAGCATCTAACAAATCTTCAGCACCTTTTCGAGATGAGGCGAGAGCGACAAGGAAAGCGATCTTTGCTTCGAATACCCAGTAAGCATGGAGGTTTTCTGCGAAGATTCCAAGAACATAAGATCAGCAAGTGATTCATTCAAAAGACCTAGCTATGCGACATGGCGTACTTACCGTGTTCTGGTGACAAGCATTCTTGTAATGATAATTCTCTTTCTTTAATACTTCTGACAAACAGAGGTAAATAGCCATTCGAAATCAAAGGTGATATTATATGTCTATCTCTTTCATTTGAACAACTTGATATTATACCATTAAGCAAAGCGAAACATTCAGTTTTCCAAACCTCTCTATCATCCATTGCATCTCTGCCTAGAATCGGTAATAATCTTTCCTTTCTTGCTGCAAATATTGCTAAAGTTGGTTTTTGTAATGTTGATGAATTTGATGCTGCTAAACTATCGATTGATAATACTGATCGGTCATCTGGAATAATGAATGATGATCCGTTGACAAGTTGAAGATATTGAGTGATTGAAGCGTATAGATTTCCTCGAGCAGTTTCGGTTGTTCCTGGTCTTACTGCAGCATCAATGATTCTGGCTAAAGTTGATGATAATCTATCAATTGGTAGATTGATACCTTCAAATTCAAGCAAAATGTTGATGAGCGTTGTCATAACCACTAATACAGATTCACATAATAAATCTAAAACTCCTGGAGCTAAATCGCCTTCCAATCGTAACAATACAGCATCTAATAAATCGAAGAGAACAATTTCTTGCTGTTCTTCGGCAACATTCTTGAAGAGCATTGCAAGTGATACTTTGAGGATTTCGTTCCATGAAGTAAGGAAATTTCCCTTTGCAATTGAAATATCTGTTTCTTTGTTCTTCACAGCCAGACGTCGTACCACATATTCTGCTTCTGAAGCCATTGTCTTCGTAGAAGCTGCAGTGACAGCTCCTTGTCTTTCTAATTGTCTTCTGAAAGCTTTCAGACCTCGTTCTAATGCTTCTATATCCCACCAATCCGCATCGACTCGTTTATACTGGTCAAAATCGAATCCACCATAAAACTCCAGGTTTCTGCTTTCCTCTTGTTCATCTTCTGACCAACTGATATCGATGGAGGATAGTAGATCAATTGTTAAGGCTGGGTTTTGACTGACCAGATCATCTTCGTCTAAATCTTCTTCTTCGGTAGATCCACGGAAAAGGGTTTGGGCGATATGATTTGCCGATGCGCCGTGACCATCGTATGTAAATGTTTCGAGCGCGGCTGCTGCTAATATCCAACGTTGGAAATCGAGGTAGGCAACAAGGGTTTCAGAGGTAGTAGGAATTTCTTGGTCATAGAATTTAGCAAGTCCATTTGGATAAGCTGCTTCAGGGCATTGTCGGGGGAAAGAGGCGAGTTGTCGAGCAGAGAATCCAGTGACTGACATTGTGTAGGAAAGGGTAGATCTTCCAGTAAGAGGGTGAGCAAAAAGTTGATATACCAATTGAGCGCTCTTGGCAGCGAGGATAGGATGTATGTGGATCATAGTATCGGCTGTAGGACCACTCAATTCTGCGCCTTCGCATACTTGTCGAAGGATGACATGTAAACATGATTCACCATCTTGCAAAGCGAAATCTCTGTGTCGGAAATCATACCCCAAGAGGAAGTGAGCAATATTGGGACTAGTGATGTCGGCTGTTGTACCTTCCACCAAGATTCCGAGGATATTGGATCGTATAAGAGCTGGTAATGAATCAAGTGACTTGATATCCCCACTCAAAGCAATGTTTTCAACAGCAGAGACATCTTGGATATCGGCGTCTTCTGCTTCCAATCTTCTACAGAATCCTTGAGCTATACGTATAGAATCGTCTGAAGCGTCAATGATTCCTGCAAGTCGGTTGACTGATGAAGTATATTCCCCTCTGAACACATCACTTCGGCTGAATACGGGTGATTGAGCTAAAGCAGCGATAATCTTGACACTGATATATGAGATTGCAGAATCATCATCACCTACTAACAAGGCTATGGCGTTGATATTGCTAAGATGAGCGAGAAGATGGTTGTCGAGACTTTGTAAGCCATAAGGTCGCTTGAATGGATGGGTAGGATTTCGAGTAGGGTCAGCAAGTGTGAGAAGGAGGACGTCGACAAAAACAAGTTGAATATCATGTACTCGGTGATAAATTCTGAGCATTCGTAGAAGGACGTCATTGACGATTGTTGGTCGAGGTGAAGGTGCGGCTGAGGCGTTATCGAGTACAGAAGCGAAAACGGCGAATACGTTGGCATCACTCAATAGTCGGAGTAAGACGACAAACCCTGGTTCTTCTGCTAGTACCGAAGCTATTTGTCCTATTGCCCTGCTATTTGATTGGTTGAGTAATTCTCCCATGTTGAATGATAGTAAAGCTTTTTCGAAAAAGGCTGATAATGAATCGATGACTTCCCATCTTTCACTATCTCGGGCATATCGTCGAATTTTTAGGGTGAGAAGTATACTGTCCAAGATATAGAATGTTCCCCTACGTAACGTGTTGACCAAACGATTTCGGGACGATGTAGGGGTATCGGAAGTGGTTGGATCGGGAAGCACAGCGGTCAAAAAGTCAACATAGGCCCTACTGAGAGGATATGTGCTTGCATCTTGCTCTGAGTATTCCATTTTAGCCAACCATCCTACAGCAGGTGGAATTCTTGCGGCATCGAGGTTTCGAGTATCTAAGTTTGGATCACGGAACGTAATCTTTTCGTAAAATTCCACTGCTTTGCTGAGTACGTCGTCATCGATCGGATCACCAGTACGTCGGCAGAAGGCAGTGATAGCTCCCAGTATAGTTGCTTTGAGTTCGACAGGTAGATTTTCGCAATTGAGGAAATCAAATAATGTTTGAACAGGATGAGGTTTCGCTTGAAGCAAGGCACCTCTTGCAGCAGGTGACCATCGTACAACTGTTGTCAAAACTTTTGTCCAACCATTACAGATTTGTGCTTCATCGTGAGGCATAGGATCGAGGGAAGTAGGTCGAGTGGTCTTGATAGGTTCGTAGATATGAGGCATGATATCGATATAATGTTGATAAAACTTGAATAAGGCGGTCCATGGCAGACGTGTATCTTTCATCTTCTCATAAGATTTAGCTGAACATGAGGGACCAGTCGAAATAGCTGCAAGCATATCCCAGAAAGCTGGACCCGGGAAACCGCCACGAGTATCGAGGACAGTACCAAGGAAAGTGGAGTTGTCCCAGAGATCATCGGCACTATCGGGTGGAAGTGACTTATAGACGATGGCAACCAATGCGAGGAAGGCTTGGTAATTGGCAGGAGGAGGTGTAGCTTGAGATCGTCTGACAGCGGCATCTTCTTCCTTGTTACGCAAAGTTCGTAGGAACTGCTTACGTCCAGCGAGAAGATCTACCAAGTCTCGGAATTGTTCAAAGAGGAAGTTGTCATTACTGGGATCGGATGCGATGGCAATTTTGAACAAAGAGTCCAAGTTGGCTTCTTTAGTCTCATCCGGTTCCTCTAATCCTCTTTCTTGCCGTATGGTGAAGATCATATTGTGAATGAACTGGAAAGATTCGCCATGGACAGCTTCAAGTAAGAATTGCTCCATCTGATGGGCATCGATACCTGTTTGGACAACACTAGGGTCATGCCGCAAACAGGAAAGATAAAACAGCGACCAAGCGATCTTGATGGTTTCACGAAGTTTAGGTATCGACCACTGGTCTTGAATCTGATAAAGAGTGAGGTATTCAGCTTCTTCATCGATTTGAGAGATCGCGTCAGTACAACAACACTCACAGTTAAACTGGAAGCGATTTTAAGGAATTTTATGTCGTGACACCAGTCTTCGGCGACCTATCGAGACTAAATCAGCCTATGTAAAACATTCGAATAATGTAAACTTACGTCGTATCGTGGATCAGACGCATCCATAGCTTCGAGAGGTTTCCAAGCAGCAAAAAGAGCACTGTTCGGTACTGGTTAGCACAATGTCACCTATACTAAGAAGAAACTTTGGCTTACCTGGCTACCATAGCAGCTAAACCATCTGCTCTTTCACATTTCTTCAACCACTTCAATATTCTCACAACTTGACCTCTACCCAAATGACCACTCTCAGATATGATAGTTAAAATACTAGCCATTTTGTTTTGTTCGGCTCTTAGAGCTTCCACTCTGAATCTCAATAAATCGTAATCTGCACCACCACTTGATCCTGTTCTAAGTAAAGTATCGATTTTACCTTGTATACTATCTAATTGAATTATTATTTGATCAACTAATGCACCTTCACCTTTCCCTTCACCTAGAGATACTCTCGTAGTCAACAATTCGATTACCCAATCTTTTAGAGTTTCAAATGGACCTCCAATTTCATTATCTGATGCTAAGAAAGTACGTGATAATTCTTTTAGGAAATCTAACATGTCAGTTTCCCATCTATGTAAAAGATAAACTGCTACTTCAGGTGTTGATCTTGAAGGATATTGAAATCGTTGTTCCTCTGCTTGTAAAGCCAAAACTGCCGATAATAGCTGAGAAAGTGAAAGAGCGTTGGAAATGGTATTTGTCGTGTCGAGAAGGTCTCCAGATACATGTACACTTGTTCCTGAAGGAAGTTGTAGCGGGTCTAGAGATATGTTAGCATAAAATATGTACAGCCAACCTAGGATGACATAACCTACTTTTCTCGATATACTGTTTATCCGCATCGTTTTGTCCAGGTAGCAAAGTTAAGTTGAGTAACCAGGGTTGAGCTTCTTCCAGTTTGGCATAAAGTCTTCGAAGAGTTGAAGTTGTCGGCTGACTGATCACTCGACCAAGAAGATGTTGAAGATCGCTGAAAAGGGAAGCATCCCATTCTGCTAAAGGAAGGGACATATCGAATCGTCTGTGATGCACAGCTGAAAACGCAAGGTTAAGTATTGTGACAGGTGTATGGGCGCTCTCCGGGAGTGACTAGCAAGCAATGTTGATGAGAGCGCCTTTTGGGTATAGGTATAGCTAAAACAGGAGTAAGTGGAGCTTACATATGGATTTGAGCATCCACTTTGATGTTGAATTTTGGATTCTATCCTGACGTGAAGAATCTCAACTTCAGCTGAAGAGGAGGATCTCAAAACCACGTGTTGACCGCATGTTTTTGATCCCGTCTTGATAGAACACGATCACGTGATAAATGGGATTCACTATCACAAATCACGTCCTTCAGTTAATTTCCCGGCGATAAAATGATAAAATGATAAAATGTAAACAAATAAATGGTAATCATCATCAAGATATTAACATTTGCCCTAGATTTATCATTTTCCCCCTTTTCCCCCTTTGTATCTTTAGTACTACTATACTCATCATTATAACATTTCCTTATACTATCCTATACTACTATACTATACTACTGTACCATAACAATAAGTCTAATCGAGTAGACTAAAAGTCATCGTCTTACAACCACACTTCAAGATTACATATACATAAAGCCAACATAATGTCATCCAAAACTACAGGTGGTAAAGGTGGTAAATCTAAGACTTCATCAGAAACAAAGACTCTTACCTCAAGGTCGTCCAAAGCTGGTTTACAAGTGAGTGTATCTGTCCCACAGGGTTGTGTAACGCGTGCTCACATTCTTAATACTATCTTTAGTTCCCCGTCGGCCGTATCCACAGGTATGTTACCTACACCACTTCCTCAACTTCTTCCTTTGCTCCTCTTTCACAGATATCGCATCCCACGCGTACAAACTACACATCCTCTTTACAACCTCTGACGGCCCTCACGTCCCTACATCATCGCTCATTACTCACCTCTCCCCCTCTCACACTATCCCGTTATCGACCCCCTATCATCCTTACTTTCCTTGATCCCCACCGTTGGAGGCTGTCTCTAACTCGTTCTTTCACGATAGGTTTCTACGAAGCAAGAATGCCAACAATGTACGAATTGGTGCCAAAGCAGCAGTATACGTAGCCGCTATAATGGAATACTTGACTGCTGAAGTACTGGAACTTGCTGGTAAGTATAGTTATGTCTATCCCTTCTCGGGGGCGACGCGTCTTTATATATCACTAACGTTGATAACTTCAGGTAACGCTGCTAAGGATTTAAGAGTAAAGAGAATTACACCAAGACATTTACAACTTGCTATTAGAGGTGATGAGGAATTAGATCTTTTAATTAGAGCTACAATTGCAGGTGGTGGTGTTTTACCACACATCCACAAAGTACGTTCCCAAACCATCATCTGTCTTTTACCGTACACATATACATCTTCCTACCATGATATAAAGATCGATATGCTGATGTGCTATATACAGTCCCTCGTTGCCAAACAAGGTGCAGTCAAGAAACTCAAACCTACACCTGCAGCTTAAACTTAAATCTATAGCACTATTATCTTCTCTCTTGCTTGTTTATAGCTTGTTACGTGTCCTCAACACTTCGCTGTTTTTGGTGAAAATTATCACTAAGTGTAACTTTGTTCCACGTTCTATACTTTCGATTCGCTCTTTTACTTTTATATAACGTATTTGTGACATACCTCCTGCTAAGGAAGGGATTTATGTACAACGTCGATCTGGATGCAATAAATAACAATTCGGCATCTTCGTTTCGGAATACTGTATTCAATCTACCATCTTAATAGAACAATTCCATCTTGTTCACTTTAGCTTCTAATTCACGTAATCTGGTCCAGGGATCTTCGTTATTCCATCTTTCACCTTTTTCTGTATAGGTCAAATTCGGTAAACCTCTTTGTTCAATAGTGAAAGAAGCAGCTGTAGCGGCATATATTGAAGCTATCATAATTCTGGTTTTAGTCATATTCAAGCAGACTGATCGGTTCAATGATAGCTGACATACCTAGTTTCATATCGCCTTGAGTGATCAATAGACCAGCACATAAACCACCTAAGAAAGAGTTGCCACCGCCAGTCACATCTTTGACTTTATCTTGATCTTCTAGTCCATGATAAGGCGGTATCCAACCTTTCCAATCTAGAGAAAAAGTATATGAACCCAATTCACCACAACGTACAACAATTGTAGGTATTGATGAATCGTTCTTATCGTTTTGATCTAATAACAATTGATGAAAACTTTGAACCGCTATTTCAGCCTCTTCTTTGGAGGGGTTCTCGTTGGGCGATATGTTGAGGATTGATTGTAATTCAAGTAAATTTGGACTAATAACGCTGAAAGATGGGGCGAGATCCAATATGTTTTGAAGCTCTGATGGTTTACAACACGACTATGATACCAAATATGCATTTGCGTTAGCTTCTTAAGAAAATCAAGGGGAAATGTTACAATATTCCCAAGCATATTGATGAGGAATAATAGGCTAGCGGAAGGGATAAATTGATAAAGACGGAGTCACTCACTGGCATAGGTTCCCAAACTAGATTACCATTCCAGCCTTTCCCAATATTCTGAACACCATTCGACTTGATTTCTTGCATCTCATTAACAATCAATCTCGCTCTTTCGGTATTACATACGACGTGAATCCATTCAGGTAAGTTTGGTTTCGAGAATGGTGAAGGTGGTAAGATGAAATCATGAGGAAGTAAATTGAGTTGAGGTGATAGGTATTTGAATGATTGGTGACCTTCACTAAATTATCAGAAAAAGGCAGATGTCAACGAGTATATGGCTTATATAGTTAATTATTACAAACATAGTTAAATAACTCAACCAAAAGGAAGAGAAAATGGATATTTGGCTTACCCTATCTTGTTACCGGAGTATATGTTCAGAGCTCTAGTTGTCTTTCCTTCTCTAGGTCTGTACCATACCATATCTTCACCGAAATTCGTTAGAGTCTCGGTGAAAGAATCAGGAAAATCGTCACCTCTATCAACTAACAAGCCGCAATGTGTTGATGGTAAGAACATTCTTGCTGATATCATTGCTGTTCAATGATATTATATATCAGTATCCTTGTGCGGTTTAGTCATTCGTTTCTCAAAAGACATCTGCGTCAAAGATCCTTTTCAGAGTTAATGTTCGTCAACTTACCAAATACACCTCCTCCCCCTATCTTCCAAAGTATTAGCATAAGAAGTACGATTCATCCGATTATGTATATAAACACAAGACTTACCGATTCTTCTTCTGTCATATGCTCATTACCGTTTTCATCTTTTGCAGCATGATGATCGATAATGAACATTCCTAAATCACTTATCAGTTGACATATTATCAAACTTTCTCTCAAAATACTTCTCATAACCCAACTTACCAAGTGTGACAACTCTTCCTTTCGAGTCGAGAAATTCGCGAGTAGGAGGATTGAAGTCGACCATGCTTGATTGAGTATTAGCTACTAGATAAGTCCATTCGAGGAGTTATACGGTGTCTGATCGCGATACAAGTATGATACTGGGTAATTATGCACCGAGCATTTGTCTCTCACCATTAATATTTAAGCTTTGATCCTCGGATCTTTCCCTGAATCTTCTTATCTTTCCAGCGGTCAAACCCGTTCTCAGGTATTTCAAGAAAGAATGTACAGCTATTCGCGATCGATACTTTGCTTTCATAACGACGTCCTGACAGTTGAGCAAGGTTTGCACATGTAGTATGGTTGGCATCAGTGGTCCCTTTGGCCTCTTCGTCTATCAGTTTGAACGAGTCAGATCTGCCTGAAACTGATGTGTACTAACCTCGTGTTCGTCAAGGAAACATGTGCTATATCATCAATCCCATTGCTCAGTTTCTGATAAAGTTCAAAGCCCTAGAGTAGAGTAGTGTTTGATCTGGATGGAAAGAGCGTCACTGAATGACTGTGCTTCGTCAACTGATCAGGCATCGCATACCGAAACGGAACTAACCACACTTACTCGTACTGGTTAAACCATTACCGTATCTGTCAAGAGGATCTCATGGATTATACGATTGCACAGCTAAGTCTGAAAGACTTCCACGACACACTCATCTGTACATTGAAAAGTATACTACAGACTGGCGCTGTACCGTGTCGATCTCCCAACTCTTATGAGATCAAGAATTTCGCCTCGAATACAAATCAGCATCTTAATGACAAAACCAAATTCTTGTACAGTTACTTAGCTAATACCCTATACTCACTCTCGGTTAGCGGTTTTGGCTCTACATTTATCATGAAGAAGGAAATTTGCTGCACATGTTTCCAAACTGAACGACTGTTAGAACATTACAAACATGTTGTGCTTTGGCTAAGTTTCCTCACTTCATATCTTTCGCAAAGCCAGTAGCATGGCGTTCAACTAAGAACACTGCATATTGTGTATCACCTTTTGTAGCTATGTTTACCTCCAGACTGGAAAATATATTACTGAATAGCATCCCCATCCAAAGAAGCAACATTGAGGAGACAGATGACTTGCGCAGATTGATGCCTCCATTCATAACGATTGCTCATGCTCATCAAACTGGCACCAAGGTACATTGCCTTGTGGAAGGGCATCAATTGGCAATATCGATCAGAAGAAGTACAGTATTTATGGGTTAATCTATCGCTTCTATCAGAAACCGCTTTGAGCCGTTCATAGAGGCTCGTCGTATCGCCTATCTTCGTGAACACTGTCCTATCTCCTCATTCCGCTCGATCACCATCTCCTGGTGAAAAGTACTATACTGCCTCAACCTCATGTTTCACAAGTACTGAGAAACGATGTCCTTTTCTCTGAACCTGTTATTTTGGATCACAATCCTATTTTCTATTACGCATACCGGGGATAGTATCGCTCGTAAATGACAGCATTTTAATAAGGCCATGTCTTCATCCTGTTATCCTGTTAATCTCTTACAACCGTGCGGTGAACATCATATACGAGAAAAACCAAATACGCAGCCTGGTTATGCTTTTCTATGCTATAAATACAGATGCATGTGTATGATAAATGATGAAACATGGATTTCCCGAATTAATCTGATGATGCGCATCCTCGACAACCTGTAAACGAGAGAGAGAGAGTCACAGTCAGGCGAAACATGATTTAGCGTTTGCAGGTCATCAAGTTGAAATTAGCATGCACTTACCACAATGAGGACATTCCACTACTGTACCCTTTTTCAACTGAGCTTTCGGTACTCTACAAATACATGTTGATCCTTGGAAATTCATGTCCTTCGTTTGTATACATCGCACACAGCATAACTTCTCATAACCTTGTCTATAATTTGAAACATGTCAGTCAGCTTTCATAACCTAGCTATTTCTTGCGGCAATATGAACACTTACTTCTTCCACTTCGCTATTAAACTGTTGATGGTAGAAAACAATAAGCACAATGCTGAACACTGCCGTAAGGATATAATAGCTTACTTTGCATCTGCATATCCCTGCTTCAACAACCAGTCGTATAATTCACGCGATATTAGTTCTCTCTTGTAGTATAAATCGTATATATACCTCGATCTAGCATGTGATATTCGCATTACTGGCCTATTATGATAGAAACGCTCATAGTTCAGATTTATCCAACTTTGTAATATTCTATAGAGGTAAAGCTCCGCTTTAGAACTTTAGAAAAGATACACTTACCACACAGATTCAACCTTCCTCTTTCCTTCATGCGAATCGTTCTCCGCATCTCTCATCTTCTTCTCGTAATCTTCCAACACATCCCTTGAAAGAAAGGTTGAAGATTATAAGCTGAATCCTTTCACTATCGAGCATAAGAATAGCTTACTGTATATCTTCATAACCTTCTGGAGGTGGTTTCGTTCTCTGTGTTCGTATCTTTGGCATTTTTCAAGTCGTCCGAGGGGTATCTGATGTCGAGTAACTGTAAACTGTTATTGGAATTCCATATTTAACAACAATGAATTTCATGGTACTCTCTCAGCATGCTACTGTAATGTTAATCTCGAAAGACCAGCGAGTCTGGGACAAAACGGAAAAATAACCGAAAAACAAATAATTCCGCCAAGTTGTCTTGCATTACGTAAGACTAGGTGGAATTACGCAAGTTGATTGTTATTGTTATTGTTTCAGCTTCTTGAACAGAAAAATTCATCATTCACTTCCTTTATAACCTTCAAATTTTATATACCCAAACCCCCACACCAGGTCCTCCTATATCCTTCACTTACTTACTTCCCTTGCTATCTCGCTCTTGAGATCATCAGTATATCACAGCGTTTCAGCTTAGATGTCAACAACTTCAATATAGAGTAATTGCTATTATGGGACAATGGACTCAAAGACAATATGACGAGGTGTTAGTCAAAAAGGTTATGAAGCTATTGTAAGTATCGTTGTTGAGAGTGAAACCAATTGGTGCTCTCCTAGGATAATTTCCTCTCTAAAGTACGCAAGAATATATCGCTCAATCTTCTGAATGCTGTTCTGTGTATAGTGAACATGCAGTCAAAAAGTTCGAAGAAATGGAATATTTAGAAGATCCAGTCGAGGATAAGCGATTTCGTACTTTTATCAAGGACTTAAACCCCAATGACAAACAGACGCAGAAAGCTTTCAATCTCATGGTGAAAGTAAGCTGTCCAAAAAATCACAGATGTCATTGTTTCCACTGACGTCTGATATTTATCAATAGGATCAATTTACACGATGTTCACCCTCTTCTCGTACGGCTAGAAATTCGGCTTCGACATCAATGGGACCTTCTGGGCTACCAGTACCTCTGAATTTACCTAGTGCTCGTAGGTTACCAGCACCACGCGTCGTAACTACATCAATGGCGGCACGACGTCCAGAGGCTGAGAGATCGAATCTCAGACGAACAGAATCAATACGGAATCTGAGGAATGAAGTAGAGGAGGTAGGGACACGTAGATCACTTTCTTCAAGATCGGAAACACCGATCAATTTCAGATATCATGATAACAATGATAATTTAGAATCAGGTTCAACTTCACCTACTTCTTTAAGTCGAGAGAGAAATAATAGAATTACAGTTACAGGCGATTTGCCAGATTTTTCAATAAGAGATGGTTTAATCGTACCTCCAAGTCCACCAAATGATGCTAGTAGATCTTGGTTAGCAGAATATGATGAGTTCATCAACCCACAATCTCGAACACAATCACAATCAACAAATTCCGAAGGAGGAGAATCTTCATCATCAACAATGACAAGAAGAATCATTCCTCTTCGGCAACCGAGAATCAGGCGGCGTACTTTACATTCACCAATATTTCAATATGATTCAGATGAAACTTCAGTTCCAGATGAATTCGATACTTTGTTAGACAGAGCTTCAAGTCCTGGAAATAGTAATAGTAATGAAATAATAGGTAGACGACGAGCAGTATTAGATGATGATGAGGACGATGATATCAACAATAACAACTCCAGGAGGAGAATAAGGAGAAGGTTAGAGACACATCCCCTCGATGATATTGAGAGCGCTTGGACGGATGCTATAGATTGGAATGATCAAATAGAGGGAAACGATGTTGGTACGACTTTGTTTGGGTTGGATGTGCGCGACATAGGTCCACAACATGGTGTTGTTACGAGAGATAGGGATAATAGAAGGGATGGAGTTGTTTTCGACGAACAAGCTATGGCTACTCTTTTCGGTGAAGATGATTTAGTAGAACCAGAAATTCAAAATATCTTACCAACACTTACTTCACCTGTTGTAAATATAGATAACAGCTCGACAGCGGGAGATCAAACTTCTGCTTCCAATGATAATCCCAATCAACTAGAATAAACGAGCACAAGCCTATTTGATTCTACCTTGCTCAAAGGGAAAGACTGATGATCGTTTGCGTCTTTGAATTCTCAATTCTTAACATTAAATCGCGTTGTAATTTATGTACATTCCTTCTGTAACTATAATACCTAATTTTTGCTCTACATCATCTTGTTTGACTTTGTTATTTTGTATCTCTCATTATTTTGCATCTCTTGAAACTATAGTATATATAGATATATTCTTGTACATACACTCAAGGTTGCCTTTCATACGAATTTGATGAACCTCATGAATCATGTTATATATGTAAACCCATTCATCCAGGTATCGTTTATCGGACCTGAATTGATGAAGGCAAAAAAGCATATCGGATTTCCTCAATTTCGTCTGACCCTCATCTTGAACATCTCTATGCTGTATTCCCTTAAAAACGAGAGCATGTAACGCGTTTGACCCTTGATTTAAGAGATATCTCAATTGATAAAAAAAAGATTGAATCGTCATTTTGCTTCCCCATCAAAGGGTTTCGGAGACAAAGATACCGCATGCCGACTACAGGTTTTTCGCGTCCCCTGAAAAAGGTCCTCCTCATGCCTATCATCCTTGTACATCTCACGAGCTCTATCATCTTGTCTTTGGAGTCATCTCGGGATCGTAAGACATCATTATGAGATAATAGGCTGTTTCATATAACATATATATTACCATAGACACCAATCTACCATACATGAAGATCTACTTCAAGTAATATCACATATGACATCCGGCACTGAACATGCGATATATCATCGTTTTATCGACAAAACCGGCATTGATATAGTTAGATCTGCTGGAAATGGATCTATTCAACACGAGCCTCTTACGATCATCGCAGCATATTCGACACAATATAACGCCTGTCTGAAGCGTTACCTCACATGACACGGGGTGACGAGAACGACAGGTCTTTCGACGTAGGCTTATGCAGTAGTAGTAGCTGTATGTATACACTCCTATAGCCCACCGAACACTTCTCGTTGTTACCGAATTTGAAGAATTGTGATCGGTTACTTGTGTCGTAACGAACGCTATTGGCGGACACCTTTGCTGGTGTTACATATGTAGCACAGACGAGTACGCGGAAATTTCTTCAGTCGTTACCCTAAAAATATCCCAAATTCAGTCCTAGATCAAATTCACCTCTCTCTGCGTTTATGCGAGAGGTGTACTCGCATATGTGTATGTACACGATGACATACGTCACAGAATTGTAAGACATGACTATCTTTCCACCACTTTATACCCGCCCAATTCTGTATGGCGTTTTCCCCCAATCGATTCCAACTATAGAGGTATATCAATTTACCCATTCGGAAAGACCCTTTTCAGGTTTTACCCTCAATTGCTTATAAGACCGAGAAAACCCTTAGAACCCCATAAAAAAAGATCTTTCTCCTTTGCATAGAAGTTCTACATCTGTTGTGCGCCATTCGTGCAGCGGCATGCAACATCCGATAACGCAAGTGCAGACCAAGGAGCTCGAAGCTACCTTTATAACAGCTAACTTGCTTTAGAAGGAGGAGGTTGGAGGTAAAGAAGCAGAAAAACGTGTGCATAGCCAGTGAAGGAGAAGGACACTGGAGTGGCTTAAGTAATAAATACGTAGTATGTTATCATTTGTTGTGTTTTGTATGTTATGGTTTTTCCGAGGGCTTCATAAACGAATTACTCGTATAGTAGATAGAGGAAAAAAAAGGCCACCTCATATGATTGTTTTCCATACATACCATACGTATAGCTTTTTTCTCCTTCTTACCAATAATTTGATTAATTACACCATACACAATTGAAGCCAGGTGGTTTTCACCGTACATATCAATTTTCTCTTTAAAACCACCGAATCAAAAAGACCCTTTGCAAAAAGCCCTTGATTTTCTCGATATACCTCAAACGCAAAAGACCCTTATATTCAATATAAACTTTCTACCTTATACATACAACATCATTCCTTTCCCAAAAAAAAAAAGTTCGAAATTATCGTCAAAACTCAATACATAGGTGATAGTTGAGAAACCACAGCTAATTTGGGGCTTCCAATCTACACGACAATCAAGATACGAACAATTGGTCTTCAACGAAAAGATTCATGACAAGAAAACAGAACGAAAATTCCATTATACTACTGCATACAAGCCTTCCTTCCTTCTATAGTGGAGCAATCTCGAGCAAAGACATTTCGAATTTCCATTAGACATTAATGGTATAAGAAGGAACTTTTATCGGGTCAGTTTTGTTGCTCTGTGAGTATCGTTCTCGTTATAAGCTAGTCTGGACTGGCTGTGTATGTTTGGTCATCTTGGTAAATGCTTCTACAGCTTGTTTGATGAGAACAGCAACCTGTATTCCAGCTTTAATTCTTATCATCTATCTTCTCCCTTAAAATCCTATCTTGACTCATCATTGGTAATGAGGGTAATTACCCTTATGAGAACGACGATCATAGGATTTATCATTAAATTTGCGCCCATCTACGGTCTATCGTCTTACGTCTACTATTCTTGCCCAGCTCATGATCATCTACACGTTCTCATTTCATGGATGTTGTTGCTCGTCCTTTGATATCATCATCCTCTTTTCCCCTACCGGACCTGATCCGCACGGATTATGTTCAATTAAACAACCAATACCCTTGATGCTATTACCATAACAGCACCCCTTCTCCATTTCCTCCTTCCTTGTCCGCCTTGATCATCAATGCATCACAATAATATAGAATAAACATCCTTTGATCTATCTCATCAACGCCAACCAACCGCCCCTCTTCATTATCCCTTTCCTCTTGGATTCTACAACCATAACTCAGATCTCTTTCATCTTTTCCGCCGGTCATGTTGGTTTTAGGGCTGCCAAGGTTTACTTTTTTGCCTCGTTGTTCTGCCTATCATCCTCCTATCGAAGACCGCGTCGCCAAATACTCTACCTAGACTATCCTTCGGCGTCACTACTATGCACCGCCATCGTCATTATTCTCCGTCCTCTTTAAGCTGTTAGCCAGGCCGTATTGTTTTCGGTTTCAGTATGCTAATATTACTTCTCTCCTTTCCCCTCACTACCTACCGCTCATACTCTCACTCGACTCAATACTCTTTTGACAAATGCCTTTCACCTCGCTTGTGCCAATCTCTTCGGCCCTGCTTCAACCTCCGTGCGTGGTTGTCAACCATTTCAATACCTTTGATCCGAAACGAACACGAATAATACTATTATCACAACCACTCATTACGCCATAACACATGTTCTTCTATCCAACGTCCCGATCAGCTTTGGTCGTTATAATCAATAGTCTAGTTCGATGTGTATACTGCGGAAATACATCACAAAACCGTAACACCATTATATCATCATAACCATCAACAATAAATACCACTAACAACGGCCATTCCCGACTTTCCACCTTTCTCACCTCGGCAGCCTATAGTCAAATTTTGCCCGTTCGATAGCTTTCAACGTTTTTATACAGCAAAAAACGGTATTTCATCTCACTACCGCCATATACCATTTTGTGGATAGCAAACTCACCCTATCATCCTTTTCTTGGTCAAATAGTTGATACAGAGCATAGTCTTTATAGTATCAGACAAGCAAAAGAATATTTGCAAAGCATAGTGTAAAATAAAGGAGAAGAAGAAAGAACAATTGAATTATAAGGAATAAGGGAATTTAAACGTATAACCTGGGCATAGAACACGGTACACGGTTAATTCACCATAGACCCTTAAAAGATAAAAAAAATAATTTGACGTCGATATATAATCTACAAATTTCGAAACAGTGAGCTTTTTTGTCATCTAATTATATCCATTCAGTCAAAATTTCACTTTATTTCTTGCTTCCGTTTCCTCAAATATACCATCCAGACCTCGGTCTCCCGATATCCCTATTACGCTTACTTCTGTAAGCATATGCCTTTGCTAATACAATTTTCCCCAATGCTTAGCTATCATGTCAGCTGAAACGTCTCCACATCTTCCACCTCACCTACCACCAGTATATGGTCAACATTCCAATCCACTCACTTCCACTCCTTCCCATATGCCTCACCCATCCCAAATGCACGACTCGCCTTATGGTCCAGGTGATGTTTCTATCACCTCCATGAAAACGGACGAATCATCAGTCACCGACTCACCTGTACTTAGTTCATCTAAAGGTAAAAATGGTGCAACCGGTCCAGCAGAAGGGAAATCAAAACCTCACGTTTGTCCGATCTGTCATAGAGGTTTCACAACAGGTGGTCATTTACAGAGACATCATAGAATACATACAGGTGTAAAAGCTTTTAAATGTCCTTTCCCAGGTTGTGAGACAAAGACCAGTAGGCAGGATAATCTACAACAACAGTGAGTATAAATTTCTTTCAGGTCTATTCAGCACTTTATAGCTAAATTTTCTACAGTTACCGAACACATCTATCCCCTACCCTTCGACGTGGTTCTGGATCTGCTGCTCGAGCTGCAGTCAACGCTGCAATGGAAGCTGCTGGATTGAAATCATCCTCTCGTGCATCGAGGAAATCAAAAGGTTCTGCTGGAGGTACACCTTCTTCTACAGCCAGTGGTGGACATCTCCCTTCACCTTATGCAACTCCCACAAGCCAAGGGCCATCTCCTTACACTCCTTACATGTACGATCCCCAACATGGTTATCCCGCTTATCCTATCCCTCCACCTGGTGTGAGCCTCGCTCAATCGCAATCAGCTGCATCTAGTAGAGTACCTTCACCTGTAAATGGACATTCATCTGGACACTCAAGCGTTGGGTCCATGCCACCTGCCCACCAACAACCATTCTTTTCACAACCTTACACATCGCCTTACACAGCTTATCCTGGTGTACATCAACAACCGTATCGTTATGGACCTGCTAGCGGAATACCTTCACCATATGGAGCAGCACCACATCCTCATCATGGATTGTATTCACCTGGATTAGCCTCGGAACATGGACATAATATGTATAGTCCAATGCAAAGTAATTTCCAAACTCACTCTAGAGAATCTTCATATGGAATAGCGACACCTGGATATGGAGGTAATCCAATGGTTAATGGATATCCACCTAGAACACAAACTTCAACTCCATTAAGTCAAACTCATGATGACTATGGTAGAAGACCACCTTCACCTGGTATGATGAATAATGGAAATCAAACCGGCGGAAGAAGAAGATCACCCCCACACGATATGTTAGGTCAAGGTGTGGTAGATCCTTCAAGTATGTCAACTAGAATGGGTGGTCCGAATAGTATGCAATATGGTGGTTATGGTCATCATAACGGTATGACATATGGTTATGGTCAACCTATATCTCAACCTCATTCAAGAGATCCTTCAGGTCACAGAGCTAGCGTATCAAGTTTATCGGAAGATGGTTCAGGTAATGGGGCTTCGGAAGGATCGAAAGGTGAGTGGCTAGTCTCTTGGAAAAGGATCTCTCGTGCTGGAAATGCCTAATTGACACTGACGTCTTTTAGGTCTTCACCAAGGATGACAATGAATGAACTAGTGGATGCAAGAGAGTGTGGGTGAGAATTTGGATTCAGATAAATATGTGTACTATAATGGGTTTCCTCTTGATCAGAAGGAAATGATAACGAAAAACAAAAATAGATTAATTAGACTTCTCAAAGTGGTTTCATGATTTTTTTGGTTACCAATATTCGAATCCAAAAATGTAATTTTCTCAAACAGTTCTCCTAAGAAGATCAGGTTATTAGTGTTTTCAGGTGATTTAACGTCTTGAAGTGCGAGTTGACTTCTACATTCTGACGGTTTAGTCACATTGACCAATTCAATCTTACTTGATTTTTTTTATACTTTTTTCATTGTTTCTTGCATTTTTTTCTCTTTTTTCTTGTTGCTTCTTCTTTTTTTGAATTCTTCTTTTTATACTCTTTTTGCTAGCTTTCAATTTACTTATATACCACTTTAAATTTTTTATATACACGTAAGGGAAATCAGTATATCTTGATATACGATTTTATTTTCATTGATATACAGTAAATACATGTTATATCAAAACAAACCGAAACAAAACAAAAGGAAAATGAATTGATATGAAGTATGAATTTATCGTACTATAGGAAATAATTATCAACTTGTTATTGACCTATTATACGATGAGAATTATTTGTGCAAAATTACATATCGATGGTATATGCGACACATCAGAAATGAGAATGTTCTCTATTTAATCCAAAACATTATATTCGTCCAAAACTATTTAAATTGTCCTTGACCACCTACTTTTTCCCAAATCTCTTCACCTAACAATTTCTCTTTTCTACTCAACATTGCATAATTCATTTTCCATCTTTTAGTTTGTTTCAACCCTAATAGAATATCTTTTATTCGCCCTTGGCTTTGTTCTTGTTCTTGTTTTTGCATTTCATTCTGATTATTCTGAGTGGTATCGCTATTTAATCCATAATATACAGCTTTTATTATCAAACCTAAATGATCAGGTTCTAATAGATTATTCAAGATCTGAATCAATATTCGTGGTTGATATAATGATATTAGCTTATGATTGAATTTATCATTATCATTTGTTAAGTATCTTAAGAAAATCAATCCGGCTCCTATTGATGTGGACGTAGTATCTAAGTCGTCGGGTAATTCTTTTTCAACTTTTTTATCAGGTGCTGATTTTTGCACTGTAGTCAAATTCGGCCTTTCAGGATCGATAGAAGCGGTATTTGAAGTCGGTATTTTCGATGAGCTCGATGCACCGTTGATGTTAGCTGAAGCCTCATTATTCGATAATTTGGGTTTCGAAGCTTCTTCAGATATGGTCTGAGGTGTTATTGTATCGTCCAGTAAAGATTTATCCGTTGGTTCTGACGGTTTCGACAGTACCGATTGTCCATTTACGAAAGCCTTCTTTTTACTTTCCCTCGCTTGTCTGAGTGACGCAAAAGACTTCGGTATTTCTTCCTTTTGTTTTCCAGGTATCTGAGAGCTAAGACTAGATGTAGCTGACGTTATATTGATTGATTCAGTCGGGTCTGAAATTTCCTCTATACTAGCTCCAGTAGATATCGTACTCGATGATTTAGGTACTATAGGCGGTGTGATGGGTCTTCTAGGTTTACTCCTCTAGTAAATCAAGGACAGACAGATTAACATTATCAGCTAACACAATTGTCCAGATACAGGTGGGAAAAATAGATATCTACCTTTGCTTCCTCATCTTTCAGCAATATACGGAGTTCGTTCAATTCGGTTTTGACAACGTCATTAGTTTGATCCACCTTTAACACTTCTTCAAAGTCTATAAAATTCACATATCATAAGGATATGATCAGTAATTTTCCCAAAAACGCGCTAAGATTATAGGAATTCAACAGACGTACCTTTTACAGCTTCTTCATTTTTACCTAAACCTTTTCTAGCTAATCCTCGTCTATATAAGGCTTTTATATTGATTTTACCACTCTCTTCTAAATTTATACATGTTGTACAATCTCTTTCTGCATCCCTGAACCTAGAAACAATTTATCAGATTGTATCCTTTTTCGATCAATCCGTCAAACGTTGTAACTCACTTATCCAGTTTAAGGAATGCCTGTGCTCGGTTCGAATAAGCAATTGGATTTGATGGATTATACACTACAGCATTCGTATAATGGCCTAAAAAGGAAAATCTCATAAGGGTTGATCCTATCATAGTCATGTCTATACTTGATACATACCTATAGCTTCTACCCATTTACCCTTCTTGAATGATGTATTGCCCTAAAATAAGGAGTGATGAGCGAGACATTTCCGGAATCGACTGTAGAAATCTCAAATGATTGTGTTGTACTCACGTCTGAACGTGATTTTTCTGATTTTTCGACATCTACCTTTAACGACATTTTCCTCCGTACGCTGCAATCCAAGCCTGAGAAATTGTGGAGTGTTGCAACTGAATTATTATTATTATGAAGGAGTAGTCATCAATGAAAAATATTGTTGATAAATTAACCTTCTGGACCTTTCCGGTGGAGGGCAACAACGATCTTCAACGAGGGTTTGGTTGGGCTAATTTCAGCTTCTCAGTAAACGTCTGATGATCTTCACATGCATCGATCATTACATCTGAAGGATTCATGCATTACTACAAATACTACAATGTCTGCGCTCGATGCATATATCCATGCCCCGTTCAATCTGGTGTCTCAAGGGTGGGTGGATCACTTTTACGCGTTGAATGATGAAACCGTTCGTTACCGTTCGAAACGTCAAAGCTGGCCATCGTTTTGATTTGTCCGCTATTCTAGCTTTTCTTTTTCTTGTGATTCTATACACAACGTGTCATGCACAGAACATTGTCTACTATTATCATAAAAGGAATTTCAAGACGTTCAAAACGTACACTGAAACCTATACCGATACCTATACATATATCCTCGGAATCGAGAGGATACTCTAGCATAATGGCATACCCAAATAACCCAGCATCACCAACAGACTTATTAAGTGGATTACCAGCTAAATTCGAAGAAGCTAGAAAAAGTGGACAATTGTATTTTTTTCCCAGTGAAGCTAGAGATATATATTCTCAGGGTAGAAGAGTGGGTGATATCGTATACCTGTCACAGTCTCGTGAATTTGAATATGATTAAGCTGATATAACAACCTCTTAATACTGCAGTTCAACCTAAGATTATGTCCAGCATTACAAGATAAGCAAAAAGCTAAAAATGATGCTTTAGAAGCTGTGAAAGCTGAAAATGGAAATGATTCATCCTCATCACCAGAACGTAAAAGACCTAGAACAGATAATAGTAATAATGATGAACCAGAAAATAAACAAAATTCAGAAGAACCATTTAAACCTCCTTATGTCAAGGAATTGTTTATCGGTTGTTTGAATGGTTTAGATGGTGAAGAAGGTATGAGTATACTGGTGAGTGTAACTTCAACTTATCAACTAAGGGAGACCGGTCGCACCATATCGTGAAGGCTGATAGCTGATTGCTGATCCGTTCTTGCTATTATAGTTAAACAAAGTGAGTTCAGATTTAGCTACGATATCTCATCCAGTAATGAAGGCAAGTCTATTTGGCTAAAGTTGTTCTGTGTTCTGTAATAGTACTCCTTACTACCTGAACATATATTATTATGTCCACCTTCATATCAACCTCAAGCATTACCACCTACACCACCTCAAATAGCTATAGCTTACAATATATTATTAGCTGCATTAAGACATCCAACTAGATCAAGAAAATTATTAGGTTTCTATAATGGCGGTGAAGGTGCTGGAGCAAGTCAGAAATGGAGACATTTACAATTCGTTGAATGTCCAGGTGGTAGATCTCCTATAGAAGATTGGTGTCAGGGTGTAACCTTTTCAAGACCAGGTAAGTCACAACATATATATATATATATATATATATATGTGTGTGTGTGTGTGTGTGTGTGTGTGTGTGTGTGTAGAATATATGGTATTGAGCTGAATTTTGACGATTACTGATTATAGATCAAGCGATAATACTTCCTTCGGTACCATACTTACACATTGTACATCCTCTACCACCACATGGATCAGTACCTTATCCTCCAACAGATGAAACCAATGATCAATTGATAGATATTTTAGCTCCAGCTTTAATGAAAATGTTTGATCTTGCTTTTGATGCTTTGAGAAATGGTGGTGGTAGTAGAGATGGAGGCTGGAATTTGTTGATTACTTTGTGAGTGGACTTCTTGTCAATGCTTCACGATTGATATTTATAGTCATATCGACTTTTGGAAAAATTCACGTACTGTATTCCATATCAGTTGTTTGCTAATACAATGCGTTTTGGAATATTTGAATAGGGATCATCTTCATTTAATACCAAGATCGTCACCTTCATTCCCGTTACCTACACCACATCAACCATTAGAATTAAATTCTTTAGGCTATGCAGGTATGATGTTAGTCAAATCAAAAGAAGAAGAAGAAGTTTTAATTTCATCAACCGAAGATAAAGGTGGTTTGATGCATGTTTTGGAAAAATGTGGTGTACCTAGACAATGGGGTGAAAAAGCTAAAGAAGTCGAAAGTGTTCAACAAGGTTCAGGTGAACTGGATTTAGCATAAATGAGTTTATCGCTTGAAAGCCGGATAGAATTAGATGAGACAGTCTGAACATCATAATCGTATCATTCACTCTCAATTTCAGCAACGAGATTGTGGAATTGAGAGATGACGTTCAAGTTTGAAGCCCCTAGACTCTTTCTCCAGGATCTGGAGTGAATGACATAGAAGCGAACCTGTAGATACAATGGTCGATAGATGCATGTACAGGGTAAAATTATATGCAAGGTATATTATAGGATTGATCATCCGATGCGATGCTCTACTTGATACAGTGTTTTATTTCCTCATTTCGGAGTATATGACAGGAATCGATGTTTCCTACAATCGAGCAAGTTCCCATTGTCATATGCCTATGATACATTTCCTTTCCTTCTTCATCCATTTCTGCACGCGCATATTGAGCCTAGACTTCACCACCTACCCAAGCCCAAACCAAAAACCCGAAACCCCAAGGACCTACAGCCGCTAACCTATAACCAATTCTTTTCGATACTCTCATTAGTTTACTTTGTTTATGTAACAGCAAAGATTCCACTGATTTAGCTGAAGTTGTAGTGGGAGTAGGTGAAGGAGGTGTTATAGGTGGTTTATCAGGTTGTAAAAAAGGTTGAAATCCTCTTTTCCTGAATGTTTTTATAATTGGTTCCCAATTCGTTTTATATCCTTTCGGACTACCATGACCGTATTTTAGTATTGATTCCATACTTTGTGTAGATCTACTACTGGTATTATAACTGGATGTATAACTTGATTTCAATCCAGTTTGCGAGGGCGCAGCTTTTGATTTAAATTTTAACTCTTCTTGAAGTTTAGCATCAATCAACATAATCTTTTGACAAGCTCTAAATGGTCGGCCAACTAATTCAGCTAGAATTGAAGCTAAAACACCACCTGTAACTATTGTCAAAGCTTGTGCAACTCTTGCCTTTGTAGGGACATGTTGATCTAATATCTGTTGTTTAGTTTTCGAAATGGATTCATCCTCAGAAGGGAAATCTAAAACTAGTATATTCTCCCATCCAGGTTGAATTGATCCTCCAAATAAAGCTTTTACCCTCAAGCCTACACGTCTTGTTATATCGAATGCAGCGAAGAAGCAACTGTAACTTAATCTAATTGAGAAAGGTCAGCCGGCTGTTGAATGATAAACGAGACTCGAAGACGGAATAATGCTATACTCGTACTTACGCATCTCTGGCAACTGCCCATCTCCAACCGGTCCACCAACTATTAGTCTTTCTCCATGTCTCACTGGCAAACAGGTTTTTTATGGCTTGTACCGGTGTTGCAGGTTGTGAAAGATCAAAGGCTTGAGGGACATTTCGGATAGGCAAATGTAAGAATTTAGCAGCCATTGAAGTTAAAGATGTTGTAGATTGATGAAGGAATCTGTGACATCGCGTTATAGGTAAGTAATCTGGTCCACATTTAGGTATTAAATAACGAGTCATACCCCAATTATAAGTATTCCTTACTCACCTGACGACGTTTTCGACTGGTGTAAATGCTGCTCCTTGTACTAGACCTGCACCAGCACCAGCTATAGCAGATAACAAAGTAGGATGATTAGGTATTATACTTGGACCTCTTAACAAAGTATCTAAATTGATTTCTTCTTCTTCCTCCTCGTTGCGTAATTGTTTTTTTCTCCCATAGATATCTAATGGTGCATGATATCTTGCTACATTATCTTTACTACTATTAGGATTCTTGGTTTCTATACCATCTATAGATTCGCCGAAATCATCATTGGAGTTAGATGTTGTATGATTTTGAAAAAAAGGTAATTTAGCTAAAGATAGTGAAAAGAATGAATGACTTGTAAACAGCAAAAATCCCATGGTTGTATTAACTATTAGAGGTGGTAAGATAGTTAAAGTAATTGCTATTAAACCAGTTTTACGCCTTAATAAATCACGTATGAAGGATGCCGATAGTGTTTGATCCGATGATATTGCTAATTGTCGTAAACCCGCCCAAGTGTCAACTGTTCGAGACACATTATTAGTCACAAGTCACTATTACCTACAAATCCTTCTCATATTGACACACTCACCTCGACTTGGTCTAAACAGTTTACTGGGTCTTCTAAACAGAAATCCTGACATGACATCAAAATTCAGCTTCCCACTTTTTCAAATTGGAGTACGGATTACTTACCTGTGAATAGTACTAAAGACCTAGCAAAAGCAGCACTCGCACTAGTACTAGCACTACTGACAGCTAAAGTATCTTTCCTATCCTGATCTTTCATGACAGATGCTACTTTGACAGCATGCCGCACTTTATTCCAATTTGATGAACCAGACGAACCAGGTTCGGGTGCTGTAAAGTCTATCGGTATGGGGCGAGTTGTCATATTGACATATTTGGTTGACCTATTCGTTTACAAAGTTGTAGGTGAAAGGGAAGGTATGTGTCTTGAGGTGGGTTGGATACAAGTTGAGGATTATAAGTAAGTCATCTCATGAAGACATTGATTATGGTAAAGACAATGCAAAGATACAACATTGCACCGGCAACCAGAACTTGATGTGTAATACCATTACGAATGTTGGTAATCCTGGTTACTTTGTTTTAAAGGGTAATTCGTAATAGTGTATTACAAACTTGATCCAAGGAATTGATCCCGTTCAGTCCATTCAGCATAACATGTGGTCCGAATGTGGTATCTTCAACTTCTTGCATCCTCCTCTTCTTGCATCTTTCAATCTCCTCAAACCAGAAAGACCAGGCATTGGATCAGCAGTTCAATTCATCACGATTGGCAACATCAGCTCCCTTTCAGCGCAACGTCATGGTGAATCTGCTGTAGTCTCGTTATCCACTCAACAGGCTAAAGGTCCTCTCCCAAGATGGCATCTTCTTCCGCCAATCCCGGTCCATCCGCATTTACTTCCAACCCACCCGTACTCCCAACGTCGAACAGCTCGACAACAAAACCGAGAAATCCACAGCTGAGTAATGAACCATGGTTTACCTATCCGACGCCTACTCCTGAACAGATTGAAGAGGAATTACCACCTTATTTCGAGGGCGAAAATGTTCCGTTAGGTCCGTTATTAGATAGATTGGTTAGGAAAGGATATGGTGACATGAGATACTTATTGGCTGAAGTGTAAGCTTTATCTTCTTCTTCTGCTTCAAAATACAAGCAAGCTTGCCTTTCGGACTCACTTGTTCACGCGTCTGGAAAATAGGTTACCTCCATTATCGGCTAAACAAAAACCAAAACATATTATCAATTATGCAACTACAACACGTCAAGCTCTATTGAAATATTTAGCAGTTTTAAGATGGAAAACAGCTGTTGACGTTCCTTCTTCCTCCTCATCATCTTCCTCTGCTTCGACTTCAACAGCACACCAAACTTCGCAACAAAATGGGTCAAATCAGAATGGATCAACAAATTTCCCTACACCACACTCAAACGGGGATGATACTTCCCCACCATATATGATCTCCCTCAACAAGGGTAAGGGGAAAGCTTATCCCTCTTCATCCACCAATGTAACCGATGATATTCCCATCAAAGGGAAGGTTACAGACTCTAGAAGATTAGCTCAGTTCATGGAGCATCAGAATAAACAGCATGATGACGCTGTAATTCATCTAAGACATGTTACTAAATTAGTTGAATCTTTACGGTAAGTCGACATCATATCTGACTAGTATAAGAAATATAACTAATTGGAATTTCAAATCAAACTCATTATAGAGAACGAAATCCCGATTTACTCACTGCCCTTGCTCTTCTCACAACGGGCGACTACCGACGATTACCCACGTCGATAACAGAACCTTTTATCCCCAAACCACCTTTAACGAATTCATCGATATTATCTATTCTGAAAAGATTAAATCGACATATTAGATATAGAATAAGTTGTGTAGATTATCTACCGCCAGATTTGAGGGTGGAAGGGATATCAGATGGACAAGTTTATTTGACTGGGGGTGGTAAGAATGGTTGGAAAGCGAGAATGACCATTGTTGGATTCGGTCAGGATAGTAAATGGTGGTTAACAGGTGTAGAATGGGGTTGGCGTTATAGACAAAAAGGTGTTGATGATCCAGGAGGAAACAATAACAACCTTACAAATGAGGGGGAAGGAGGTGGAAAGAAATTTGAAGGTGAAGATAGACAAAGTATATTGGATTTAGCAAATTTGGAAGTTTTACCCCCTCGAGAAGTAGAAATTGATGACCCTCAGATACAGAATCAAGAAAAAGACGCAACCAAAGGAGATACTCAAGCAGATGAAACAAAAACAGCTATTGCTGCTCCGGATGAAACAACGATAACGAAATCGGTTGAAGCTGAAACTGAAGAACGGAAAGCAAAAATAGTGGATGCTCCTCTAGTCAGGATTTACAACTTTTTACGTGAGTAGAATCTACAGCATTATAGTCAAGAGCTTGGTGAGATGTGGAAATCTAACTTCATACAAATCATTCGTAGAACATCTATCGTTGTCGTACCAATTAGAAATATTGTTTACACAGGCTATGGCTTTAAGTCATGGTAAATGGCGGAACCAGTTACGGGTCGAAATTGATCGAGAGAGCAAAACACTAAGGTTGAAATACTGGATGTGAGTTATATTTTAAGACAATTCTAGGAATTTCGCATATGTTAATTGCCATTGCAGCCGACCCCGTCCTGTAACCGTACCCCAGCAACAAGCAGCGGCAGTCGGGAAGCGACCAGCGGCGTCTGTCTCTGTAGGCTCAGCTCGGACACCACTTGTAGGAGGTATTCTGAGCGTTTCGCTGGCAGAGGCGAGTATATCATCTAATGGCGTGGAAACAATGTTAGACAATATATCTTCTGGAGGGCTGCTACCGAGTGAAAGAGTTTTGGATTTGCAATTGAGCCTAAAATGGGAAGTGGGAGAATTAGGTGCAGGCGGCGGTTTGCGTGTTGGAGATGTAATGGACGGTCTATCCATGCAGATGGTGAGCACATCAACATGGACATGACACTAGTTGTTCGCGCCATAGACTGACCTTAAGAATAATAGGATTCTTCTGCTTTGGACATGGAGAATATCCTAATGACTTCCGCTCGAGCTCATGCCGCTCATCTCACTCGTGTACAAGCATCATCTTTAATATCTTCACCTAAATTCATACTATCTCTACTCAATCAACCTACATTACAAGAATCTGATGATCCAACATCACCTCGTCCACTCATACTTCGAGTCCCCTTACCATCTCGCCAAAAGATATCAAGCTTACTCATAGGTGTTTCAGCTTATAATGGTTATATTGAAATTGACGACGATGGGTGTACAGGGAATGAAGCTAGATCAACTAGAGTGGAAATGGCCACTAAGAGCATCAATGATGGCAAAACAAGATTGGTAGATGATATTGGCAGACTCACTGTCGCAGTAAGCTTTCAAACACACGGTTCTTGTGTTGACTGAACGCCTTAGCTTACATACCACTTAAATCATAGGTTGTTATGGAGACTCTAGAAGATCAAATGAGACAACTAGGCTGGCAGCCGATACGCAGGTTGGCATTACGTTCACAAGGTAAATCGTAGTTCATTTTGTACGGTGAGGATACATGTCGTACTAATTTGTATCCGTCAGACCTTGCCAAAGTACAGTTACATCCAGCTACAACGATTCTTGTCCCCCTCACCTCGACCCCGAACCACTATTTCGTTACGAAAGTTACTCAAAATGGTCTTGCCTTTGAACTTCTTAAACTCGTTAAGGTTCCTCTGGACAATGGTCTGGGTATTGGTATGAAGTCTGCTGTAGGTGACAGAGTTCCGCTGGATTTGAAACAGCTCAAGTCGAGGAGGAAAGGGCAGGATTTCGATACTACTGCAGTCATAACTTCACCGTAAGCAATCTTAGCAATGACTCTTCCTGACTTTTCGAATCCACTAATTATCTTATGGATTTGATAGATTTGAAATAGCCAACAAGGATCTGAGGGAGCTTTACATATTCTCAAAGTTAGTTAAATACACCACCTCACGGAATATACAAAGCTAACTGTTTGTTCTAATTAAATAGTGCTCTTGTCGCGCAAAACATCATTGAGCAGCAATTGCGAGATCGCAATATACCTTTCACTGCGCAGTATCCTCCATTATCTGGTCCGGGCGCTCCACGCTCATCTTCAGCCTTAGCGGGCATGATACCTACCATATGCGTTGATGTCGGAGACCTGCTGAGAGACGGTAAAACTGGTGCAGCAGCTGATGTTGCGATGCCTAAAGTTGGTATGCAAATTGAGGGATGGTGGAAGGGGGCCCGATGTGAGGTGAGTTGAAAGTTTATGATAGTTGTTTTGAGAGGTGATTCGCTAAAATAGCCGAAATAGGTCACAACGATTGTTCAGCTTCGTCATCAATCTTCGATGGCACAAACTCCTGCAGACATCTCCGCTTCAGATGGTTTACAAGCTCATTCAGAAGATATATCTTTCGATCCCTCTTCTTCCGTGGTGAAATTCAAGGCTAAAGACATTGAGCGATGTGTTCCTGCGTTCCTAGAGCAGTGGGAGAGATTAAGTAAAGTGATAGTTGTTGCCGGTGAAGGTGAGTAACCTGCTTGTCTAATATTCTTCGCGTATCAGGACCCACCTGATCACCATGTTTGAATTATAGTCAACCGCATAAACAAGCTTGCAGAATTTAAGGATATCAAAATGCTTGCATTCGATTTACGAACAGCGACACTATCATACTCTAAAGGTTACAATGCCTCGATCACGTATACACCGACAGACGATTCTTACCAAGTCACCTTATCCACCGATTCTACTTCTGTTCCTACATCGGAAACCACCACAAATCTTCAATCGACTCCAAACCCACATGAAATGTTATCACCATTACTCAGTGCTCGATTGACAGAACTGGCCTCTACGCCCACTGGAGAGATACAGAAAGGCGCAATTGGCAGAGAATTCTTTGGTCTACTCAAAAAGACTCTGCCATTTTTTGAGCAAGTTAACGCACTACAAGAGAAAGGTTGGATATTAACTGTCCTGGATGTGAGGACTTGGCGGATCAATAGAGATTACGAAGGAAGAAGGTGAGTTTGAGGAAACAATCACAATTATCCCTTCCTATGCCTTCAAATTTGTCCTATTTCATACTGATGTAGACTATATGTTGCGTTGTTACTCGTCTCAGATACGCGTTGGATATCAATTTAATACCTCAACTATCACATTACCTCCTTCAATCCGCATCAACACTTCGAGGACCAGATCGAAAAGTTGATTCAGAAATTACAGGAAAATTAAGCGAACTCCCAGATCTAGATCAAATCATCTCCAAAATATTCAATAAATCGAAACAGAAAATCATATCTTCACCAGATCCTTCACAATATAGTAAACGATTAATAAAGACGAATCTACCACCTTTGTTGAAATTAGATAAAAATACAAGTCTGTTATGCGGAGTTGATTTGATAAATATCGTTCTAGATGATTTACTGGAAGAGATTGAATCTTCTGTCGGTATTAGGAAGAAGCAATAGAGCTGGAGTATACAGGATAATGTGCTTTCGCATGTATCTGCCTAGCAACAGGCCTGGCGAGGCAGAACATAAATCCCGAATTTCATTAGTCTACATATATCTATGTGAATTTATGTATATATGTGATCACTCAGTTACTACCGTTACAGACATGACATTGTATACGGCTTCGTAACATTATATGATATATAAATGCAAAACCAATTTCCCGAAAACATGAGCAAAGTATTATCATTTCAATTATTCTATTCTATTCTAATCTCTTAAAATCTATTCCTCATCCGCATTTTCAGCATTCAAAGAACCTAAAATTTTCTTCCTTTGATGTTTCAGTCCCTCAATCAAAGGTCGTTTTGTTTTAGCTAATTTAGCTTCTTTTTTTCTCCATTTGTTTTAACCTTAATCCAGTTGTATTGACTTGTTTTGAAAAGAATGATTCAGGTTCTTCATTGAGAATACCTCCTCTTCTTGAATTTGTATTTGAAAGTGAAGTGAAGGTGTAATCACATCACATAAAGTCAAAGGCATGGATTGTTTGTTGTTGATACTCCATTATTAGCTGTTAACACACCTGTATTCAATTAAATATTCAAAATCTCACTATCAGCATATGTTTCTATAACATCCTATAAGATGACTTTGATGGAAGTATTCCGGGTTTTGAGATTTCCATTTGTGTAGATATGATAGATAACACAGGAAAAATAAAGAAAAACGGAGGAAGTATAACTTACAGATACATATCTATATTTGACATTGTCTTCGAGATAATTTGGCTATTTGAACTTTACAAGTATATGAAATAGCGGATTCGCCTTGTGATATAGCTTCTGTACCATTTGCGATGTATCCGACTGTCACTTTGAGAGAAAGATTGTCCATTTCCAGCTGTTGTAAATGGATAAGTGAATTTGCTATCCAATTGTTTTGAGTCTAGAAGCAATGATTAATACAGATATTCTCGTGTCACTATATCAGTGACAGCCTTCATTCTTGTGCTTAGTGCTTGAATGCCCAGGATAATCATTAGAATTTATACGGTAGAGAAATATAGATAATGGACGTATTTGAATACAGAAAGTGAAACCGTGCTGAGTGTGTGTTGATCGAAATCAAAGCGGACAAACCAAAAAGTACCATTTGTCTCCGTGCGAATAATGTGATCATCTAGTCGCAAATCATAAGACGGAAATACATTATTGTGTTTATACACAATTACTTGTGCTCGAATGGTGAGCGATAAGCAAATATTGTTCAGGTCTCTCTTCTTTTCCAGAAGCTCTATGTGATCATAAATTTTCGTTATACACCGCCTTACTCCATTTCAGTCCAGTTATGAATTTGTTCTAGCTCCTCCCCATGAGCTTTTCCTCTGCACTGTCTGAACTGTTTATATGCATTAAAAGCTACTAACGACCGTAATATTGATGTTGTTGAGCAGTCTGGGTGTACGATTGTTGTGGTTGCTGTTGCTGTTGTTGGGATTGGGGTTGGGGTTGAAATGATTCGGGATATTGTTTTTTCACTCTGGCTTCGGTATATTCACGCCATTGCTGAGAGGTATTACCTATACCAGGTTGAGCATTGGCAGATTGCTATAGGTCAAATATCAGCTGTCGTTCTATGTTTGTTTCTGAGGTACACGGAAACAAAGACTTACTTGATTATTGACAGCAGGTTGTTGGTTGTAAACCTGTTGGTTTTGAGGTGGTTGAACGGTCGAAGTTGCAGATCGAGGAGTGGGCAAACCAGCGATAGGTCTTTGAGCAGCATCAACATTCACAGGGGCCGGTCTAGCTTGTACTTGGGTTTGAGCCGCTGCAACGGGTGACAATCGTGCGGGAGTATTGGAAGCTGACGATTTATTGTGTACAGCTGCTGTTGTGGTAGTAGTAGCTTTTGCCCTTGTCGTTGTTCTCGTTGGAGAAGCCAAAGCTCTTTCCGTCCATTCTTCAGTATAAGTTGGATCATCCTCTTCTGCTCGACGAGATCTTTTCATCGCTCTAGCATTCCTTTCATCGACGTCGTCATCGCCCTCATATTGCTCCGCAGCTGGAATTTCATTTAGTTTCCTTTTCTTTGGGATACTTTGAATTTGAGTTGAAAGCAGACCAAAAACGAGACCATTGGCAGATACGTTACCAGGTACATGTTTTCTGATCATAGCTCGCATTGCACCAATCTCTTCGGCAAGAGCTCGGACCGAGAGGAAACCCATTCTACTATAGATCAAATAGGTACTAAACCAGAATTCTACAAGGGAAATTATTGAGAGGTCAGCGTTCTGGGCTAATTGTTGGTAGTAATGATGAGGGAATTACACAATGGCAGATTATACGCTTAAAATCAAAGAATGTACTCACCAACAGGGGCAATACGGGTTGTTGTCGTTGTCTTGAAAGCTAAATCGAAGTAATTGGTAGCAATGTTGACGAATATGGAGAAAGCCATATTACAACGGTTTTTGTAATCTTGATCAGGCTAAGAGCGAAGCCGTCTTCAGAAACCGGTTCAACTGCCGTTGAAAAAAACGACTTACGGCATCACCTCGCTCGACAAACGCTCTCAAGGCTGCGGCACTTGGTGCGAAAATCTTCGAATTTGTGCTCTCTCGACAAAGCGCAATAGAACCAAGTAGATTCTGAAATGGTCGACCTCTATTCATCACCCAGTTGAGTAGACCACCCAAAGTACCTTCTGCAGTAATATATCTTTTTTCGAGTTCTCCAATCCATTTGGCATATGGACCCGCATGCGCCTGTAACTTCTCGGCGGCAGATAACTGTACACCCAATTGCACCCGTTCTATGGTAATTGAATCATCGATCAGCAGGAGGTAGTGGCAGGTTGATGAATTGACCGAGCTGAAATTGAGAACGAAGCAGTACTCACGAAAGATATCTCTCTGCTGATCCTCCGTTGAATCATGATACTCCACTGCAGCTAGTTGAATCAAATCAAATTGACTTTTAAGTTCACGGGGTAACTGTTTTCCCTTGTGTGTTGAATATTTGTTATACCAGTATCTCTCCTTCGTATGGGGCGAGATGAAGGGTATTTTGCCGTCCATGAAGTTTATGATCGAAGTACATCTTTGCTTGCCATCGATACATACGTGTTCCGTTTGACCATCCTGCTTATTTGGCTGAACAGCAAAGATGAGAGGGGGAACATAGAAATTCTGCGAGAAAAAACAGATTACATTAGTATCTAATCATTATTTTCGGACTTCATATGCCTAACAAGTAGCAATGATAAACGAAGGTAAAACTCGTGCTTCCTACTCACCATGAACAAGGATTGGATCAGTCCTATCATTTTCAATTCCGTCCAAACAACATCTCGCTGATAATCAGGTTCTAATTCGACCCGTCCCGTATGAATCATGTCTAATGAACAAAATCAAGTCAGCCAATGATCATAAAGTGTAGATTCAACAGTATGACTTGATCAATAAGAATGCAGAGATTTGATCTAGATAATTATATGAAATGTAAGAAGATGGCCTGTTTGGAGACTCACCATGCAAAGTTTTAGTAGATAAATTGACATTATAAGGTTTACCAATTCTACCTTTTAGTATTTCATCTATACTCTCTGGAGGACCTTTTTTCTTTGGTTTTCTATCTTGTTCATCATCTTCTAACTCATCAAAGAAATCATCCAAATCAGAATCATCAGATAGATTACCAGCGGCAGTTTGATTGGTTTTTTTAGGCGGCATAATATATATAACGCGATCTGCCTGTTTTAGAGAGACCGATTGGAATCTAATGTTCGAAATTTGTTATCGATAAAGTCGTGTTTGAGGAACGCGTCAAATGATATTGATTCTGAAAAACAAACGCGTTTAGCGATTTGTTTAGTACACTCTGTGTCTTTCACTGTGGAATCACTTGAATCAGCTTTTTCTACATTCACTCACTATAAAAGCTGAGTTGAAATAATTTAGGTGGATTTTTCAATTTTTTTTTTGTCTGATATTACTATTTTATGAAAATAGATAAATGATGAGAGGTTGTGAATAAGATAAAACAATATGAAAGGATGGGATATAGATATAGAAGGAAGAAAAATGGATAAAAAACAATTTTAGTAAAAGAGAAAAATATGGGGAAAAAAAAGAAAGAAAGAATTATTTTGAGTATATATATCAAATTTAACCAAACAAAACCTCCACTTTTCTTGACCAATCAAAATTCATTCCCATAATCCAGTCAGCTAAATTTCAAATTAGGCCAATATGATTTTAATTCCCTTTTTCATGCATTTATCCCAGAATGAACCACACTGTCTTAAAATATTTTCCCATATGTTTTCCACTATACATACATGTGCTTGTTTTTGTCCATTGATACATGCAACAAAACACAATACTTGGTCATTTTCATTGCATGCATGCATGGCAACCAACAAATGTGCACATGGAGGATTAAAATATATGCATCCAACCATTTGAAACTTTTTTTTACTGCCATCTCACACTAAAAAATACATACATGTATGCATGCATGACACATGATTTTTACATCTTTGCCAAATTTTTCTTCCAATTTTTGTGGGATAATTGTATTTTATTGCACCTATGTATATGTGTAGATGATTGATTCAAATTTCTAGGTTTTTCTTTCAAAATCAAAGTCAAAGTATTCATAATACTTCACTTGAATATGTTTTGTATGAAGAAAACAGCAGAAAAAATAATAATAAAATTGAATCAACATGCAGAGAATAAATTTATGCAATACTATTTCACTTTGAAGTTTGTTTGAAACTTTTTGATTTTTTTTGTTTTTCATGTCTTTTTCCAGCTATCTGATCAGATTAATATGATTTTGAGATATCTGTGGAGAAGGAGGAAACTAGGCATACAACTTGTCAAGGTCATTTAGTCATTTTCAGGTAATGCATGTAAAGTAAAACACCTCCATCTTCACTTGCCTGTACTCTAGCTGAAGAGGTAATGCTAGTAATCAAAAGGAAAGTGTATGAATGATCCTTTGAACGATTCATCGCGATCGCAAAGCAAAACTCTTTGACGAAGCGATATATTTTAACTTGTAAACAAAGGATATGGGATGATTTACCGAGTAACGGCATGCAACCAGGCACAAACAGCGACTCTCTTAACTTTTTTTGGACTTTGATGTATTTTGACATTCTTTCTTTGCACTCCTTGTAATCTACTGGCTCATCATCGCTATCTTCAGTATCATCAGTCCCGTTCTGAACGTTAATATCGCTACGTAGACATTCTTTGGAAACACTTATTTTTCCTTTCTGACCATATACGACTATTTGTATACTCGCTTTCTCAACATTCCCTCAATTTTGAAATCGATCAAACATCAATCATCAAATAACAATGTCATCAGCACCTGTACCAGAATATAATCCACAACATGAAGAGAATCATCAAATACTTGGATCAGAAAGAAATCCAATAACGAATGCAACATTAACGATAAGGATTATAAAATCATTTGAATTTAGAACACAAAAATCAATGGTTTTAAAAGGAATAAATTTAGAATTAATAACTGTTAATGAATTAATGAATTTAGTTAGAGAAGGTAAGTCCAAGCGATCTTACGGCTGTGTTTGACAAGTTTTACAGGATCAAGAATGCAAGTTCAGATAGGAAAAAGGGAATCTACAGAGATGATCGTAACTAATGCCTTCATTCGTAATCAAATAGAAGTAAAGAAACAATCAGGTTATAAACCATATAGAACACTTGTTCTTGGTAAGTCAGTTTTGTGTATAGATGGCCTGTATTTTCAATTATCATGATGCATCATAGTTGACGTGATTGCTCAATAGATACAATGAAATTGTATACAGTAGCTCATGGACACAAAGTAAGTATCAATTCTTACACTTATGATCAATTTTACGGAATATGTAACTTATCGCTAAATATATATCTTTGCAGACAACCAACCTCATCATCAACTTAGATCACGATGAATGGATATTGGATCCTACGAAAACATTGAAAGAGATCGGTGCTCGTAAGTTATCATTTCACGGGACTGCTAATTGAATGTCACAGGAAAGCTAATCGTATATAACTTTCACATTATGAACGATTTAGAAAACGAAACTGAAATATCGTTCTTCAACAGAGAATCTTACGATAAATTCAAAGCTAATCCAGAGGTAGATTCCTTCATAACCACTACAATAGCAAATCAACTTTTATTTTCGTTTGTACTGACTACATTCTCGTCTTTATAAATAGATCAAATGGGATTAAGCTTCCATGTTTAGACTTTTCAGCTCAACAACACACTCATTCTCGCTCTCTTAGCTCATTAAACGAATAGATTGACTAGATTACTTAGACACCAAAGGTCTGTTGTTCATATTTATAGCATTTATAATTATTCCTCATTCAAAAATCATGCATTTTACAAATATACCAATTAATGATTCAACTATCTACCTCTACCGAACCAACCACCTAACCAACCTTTTTTACCTTCTTGAGGGGTTTGACCCTCTACTTCATCATCATCTTCTTCTTCTTCTTCTTCTTGTGGTTCAGGTTTTCCTTTTTGAGAAGGTCTAAATTCAACAGCAGGAGTAGTTTCTCTAGTTTCTCTACCTAGTTTCTTTATACCTTCTAATGCTTTATCCTTTACTATGGTTAAATTCTCTACTACAGCTTCACTATTGGTATTAGTTGATGAAGGTTGTTTTTTACCAGATAATACTTCAAGTTGATCAAATGGAATATCAATATAGTTGAAAGCCATATCGAAAAAGACAGGTTTTTCAATATTTTGTGAATATAATCCCTTTTTAGCTGAAATGTCTAATACTCTCAAATCATTTTCTAAATTTTCGATTTGTTCTTTTGTTATAGGTACAATAACTTCTTCTAATTCATTTGGTGGATTGATCAATAATGAACGCGATTGATTTACTGAAATATCAGCTTTTTGGATTAAAGCTACAGAAGATGAATATGATGGTTCTGGATGTAAACAATGTAATCTTGCCAAGTAGAAACACCTTATTATCGCATCATGAATATCAGCTTACAATACATCTTGTGCAATGTGAAACGGCTGTGCTTGTGATGTAAACTCACCTCAAAGCATGATAATAACCTTCCAAACCTTCAACACCAATTCTAACACCTTCTTTCTCTTGAACAATACTTAAATCGGAAATCCCTCTTAAACTTTGCAAAACTGTATCAAGGAGTTTGATTATTCCACCTAAACCTTTAACTACTTCTTCGACTCTAGCTTTACCACCTTTAATCTTATTATCACTAACGTTTGAAGGTGAAGAAGTTGTAAGTGTGGACGAAAGAGTATCAATAAGAGATAAATCTCTTTTGATACGGTGAGAAAGGAGGAGGTGAACAATATATGAATGAGCAATATTTAAGGAAGAGGTGATTTGAGAAGATCGAAGGGAAGTTGATGAACCAGATGCCTAATTGTACGATAAGTAATGTCAATAAATTAAACAAGATGAATAAAAAGTCATAAATCAATGAAACTTGGCTTCACCTCATTATCATCTTTCAATCTTCTAGCTACACTTTCAGCTTCACCTAGTACACTTAAAACTTTATCCCAACCTCTCATACTAACATTTTTATTCTTTTTTTGAGAGTTGGAATTGGAATTGGAGTTGGCTTTTTCAGATTTTGCTTTAAAATTATTCAAAGTTTCTTGAACTTTTGACATGATTTTAACTAATTCAGCATTTCTAAATTCGATTTTTTGTTTTTCATTGTCATTTGATTTAGAACTACCGCCAAAAGTGATATCGTTTAATTTATTTCTATCTTCTTGTACATCATTACCTAATTCTTTTTTCAAATTGTTAATTAATTCATTTAAATTTGGTAAACTTTCTTTTAATGTAGTATCTTCGTCGTCTAAATCATTAATAATAGATTGAATATCATGTGAATCTTTTTTACCTAATTTATAAGCACAATATCTAATTAAAGGATCTTTTAAATCAATAAATTCTAATGATAATGCTTCATCATATGATGATTTTGAATTTTCACCTAAAATTTGTAAAATTTTTCTTCTAACTATTAAATCAGTTAAACATTCACCAAAATTTGATTTTTCAAATAATATTTCTGATCTAATATCTAATTGATAAATTGTAATTTCTGCTTTTGTCCTTTCATTAATTCTCAAACTTAAACCTGATTCCTCCGAAGATGAGGGAGAGGGAGAGGAAGAAGAATTTCCGATCAACTTTATAAGATCAAATAATTCTGTAGAGATTTTTAATGATCGTCTTAACCATGATATTTGATCTTTCTTGAGAGTTGATTGTGAAGGTGATGTTGCAGTAGGTTTGGCTTTTTCAGCTTTCAGTTCATGAGAATGAGCTAATGCTCTTTCGGCTGAGAATAAAAGTAATTGGAGTTGACTATAAACGCAACCATTTAGCTATTTCACTATCGTCTATGCTATAGCTAAAATACTCACCGAACATCTTTGATACTATTGATATCTAATTTAGGTGGTGATTTGTATTGTTTTCCTTTCCCGCACGTTTGACCGGTAATTTGACGAAGACGGTGAATTTTGTTTGCGCAATGTTTTCTATATAAGTTTCAAGATTATTAGCTATCCTGAAGCGGTAGGTGTGACTCTTTCTAGTAGCTCACCTATATCGCTCATGATCACCATTACGAAGACCATAAACGGCTCGTTCTTTACTCAACAAACTGAGCACTAGGGAATAAGAAACAAGTCGATTAGCGATGAATCTAGGCCTTAATCGCTGAGACAACCTACAAGGGAAGGATAGATCGACTTGAGACATTTTCTGTTGTTGCTTTACTACAAGATAAGCAGGGAGAAGTGGAATAAAGTTGATATACCCAACGAACACGAAAGACGACCAAACTACAGCTTCAGAAGGGGGAAATGATAGATGAATAGCAGGTTATGGATTGTCAGGCTCATTTACACGGACCTACGGTCTATTCTGATGTGCCTGATAACCGAGTGATAACCCCTCTAACCAACCTCTTCCTTCGATAATAATAATGTTAAAATCATCTATTTTGATATCAAAAATACCAATAAATTCGCATTTATTTTCAGTCTTTCCTGCTATACCTTTCCGACTTTCACATCAAACAATAAAGCACAATGTCTGGAAGAGTGAGTTCGTGATCTGATCTTTGCTAGTTGTCCGGAAATTATCCATGTTTTCTCGTATCATTGGATTTCTTTTCACTTCAAATAGGATGTGGTGGTTACTCTTTCCTTAAACCTTGACTATCCATACCATCACACTAAGATATACACATATCAACGAAATACCATTATATCGATAAAATCAAAGCTGACTGAGGAGATCTTGACGATAGGGCGGCCGAGGAGGCTCAAGAGGTGGTGCACCTAATAATAATAATGCACAATCAGGTGAAAGGAAAAAGAGAGAATCTATTTTGAACTTGGCACAATATGTTGATCAAAGTGTTAGGGTTAAATTTATGGGTGGAAGAGAAGGTAAGTGAAAACAATAAATTATCATGTGTTTTGTAATAAAGGGAAGGATTTGTCGTTTGCCAGATATTGGGTTCTAGGACACAACGAGGAATTACTTGTCGAAGAACTTGATGACATTATCGTTCGATTGAAGGCCCAGGTCGATATCGTTTCATATCTACACTCTATCTTGCTTGTTCAGAGAAGAACCGGCTTGAAGAAATGTAGATACATGATGATCAGAGCAAGTTTCAGAACACTGATACCTTAGCTTTTGTTTCGCGATTACAGTGACAGGTACATTGAAAGGTTTCGATCAGTTGATGAATCTAGTTATGGATGATGTTGTAGAGGAATACGAGAGTAGGTCAATATACGTTGTGTCGTGTTGTGGCTCTTTCGAGAGTGAAGTGGTATTCGAAGTTTACGAATTGAATTCATATATAGACAACTCGATGCCACCACGTAATCTCGGTTTAGTAGTATTGAGAGGTCCAAATGTAGTTTTAATAAGTCCAACAGATGGTTCAGCTGGTAAGTTCAATTCAATTTTTATGATCAAGTATTACATGTTACTTTCGCTGTTCTCACTGATACTGATGAAAATACTGTCTGTTCTTGTATTAATAGAAATCGAAAATCCTTTCCAATAGAATCATGCACATTCCTAGCTCGTATGATGAGTTTTATGTACTGCTTTATATAGAGGATTAAAGATGATAGTTGGAAGAACCGAAAGAAATGTGTCAAAACATATACCCCTTGTAACAGAAATACATCATCATAGCAAAATATACACAACATGGCGACATTGTCATCTTGTTTGTTATATTCTATTCAAACATTTCAAGACGATCAATTGACAACATCGTGTGACTGATTTCTGTGATTTCCTAGTTTTATGAATGTTATCTATTCATCTATATGAGTCTTCCTCGGCTTAAAAAGGACGCGAACTTCGTTATCGATACTCAATCGTGTAAACATCATCCGAAACGAGAGTAAAGATTGAATGTTTTTTGCATCAAAGATAAAGTATCGTTCTGCTGATAATTTACTTTACATGCATTTCCAGTATGGACGATATTTTTTTGATTTCGCTTGTATATGGTGGAGAACCTTTTCAAGATGTATACGATGTACCCCTGGAAGATTATGGTTATTACGACGAGGTCGAGTTCCTCTCCTCACAATTTGCACTCTCGATGCAAATCACCACTTGTTGCAGTCGTTGCAATGTTATGCTGTAATACTGCATGAGTTTCACCTCAAAAAAGTTACACCAACATGATCAGTACAATATCGAAAAGCAAATTGATGAATGTGTCACACATATATATTGTATGTCACATCCAACAGGGATTGTACCATTTCCATGTTATGCATGAAGCTAATTCAATTGTGAGAAGTTTGTATACAAAATTGATCAAGTCTATCTAACCCATTCCTTCTTGATCGAGATCTGATTTTTTCTTTTGATTGCAGTACCAAAATCATGCAGACCCACTTTTACTCTGCTTTTCAATCCAGTCCTTCCGTCTATCACCTAGCCTACTTTACGAAAGAGGTTTATCGGAATAACCCACTAAATATGAGTTTACATTCCGACCCAATTAGACTAAACCAAATCATTTTTTCAGTAGTGATCGAATCACTCATAACTATCCATTTTACTCATGATTATGCTGATTCATGATTATTTTCATTATCAGATTTAGGTAATTCGAAAACATTTAACCAATTATTGAATTTATCATCCCATTCAATTGGTGTATCTGGTTTAATTATATTCCAACCTTCTTCATTACCTTTCCATCTTAATTCTTTTTTCTTTCTTTCATCTTTTAATTCTTGTATTGAAATTACTTTACCAGATTTAATTTCTTCTGATGTCATTTCTCTTTCACCATTATCATATTTTCTTGATTCATCAATTTTAATCTTGAGATTTTCATAGTAATCTTTTCTTGCTTGTTCAATTTTTGTTGGTAATTCATATGAATCTTTATTATAATAATTTTCAGATTCAATATCAAAATTTAAATCTTTTGATGAATCAAATGATCTAATAGAATTATTTATTAATGCTAAAGCAGCTTCAGATCCTTCTTTAACTTTATATCTTTCAGTGAAGAAATCTAATATCATATTTGGAATTTGTTTAAATCCAATATGATTAACAAAAGGTAATAATAATATTGGTGGTTGTGGAGGTAATACTGTTGGTGGAATATGATATCTTTCAGGTATTTGATATGCTGTAGAAGAAGAAGAAGAAGAAGAAGTAGATTGTTGGATTTGAGGTTGTTGAGGTCTAGATAAGAAACCTAAACCTGTTGAAGGTTTGACTGGAGCTGGGGGTGAAGGTGGTAATTCGTTAGATTCTTCATTTAAAGGTGGTTGTTCTAATTGTTCTGGAGTAGATAAGATTGGTTCATCAAAAATACCATCGTTTTCTAGAGATTTTTCAATTTCATTTTCCCATTTCCATTCATTCACATTACCTAAATAACCTCTTTTTAAACCTTTCAAGTATTCTTTTAAACTTGCTCTACCAACTAATATGATACCACCTTCCAATTGTTTTTGTTTATATTCTTCCGGACTTAAAACACCAGGTAAACTTAATTGAGGTTCAATAGGTTCTAATCCTAATGCTTGTCTTCGTTGCGATAGGATTTTAGCATGAATTGTACGTGTTATAGATCCATGTAAGGGTGATGTAGGTAAATCATAATCTATAGCTGAAGCTACGAGGTATGGCTGGATGATAAGAAGAAATTACTATGTTAGCCAATGAGGTACCAGTACGATTGTGTGTTCACTATTAATGGCTTGGCAGCTATGAAGGTATGATAATGACTCAAATGGCCATTTTAGAGATAATGTAGATAAGCAGACAACTCTGACAAAATCTATTCTTTCTAAATCTAAATTATAAATTGTACAACTCCGTAATAGGTATTTCTCGCTTCCACCAGGCGGTCGTCTGATGAAGAAGAACACAGCAGAAACTTGAAATGATGATTTCAACTCATAAACTCACTTTAACATATTTTCTAAAGTACCTTAGAGCTCTATCAGTATCTTCATCACCTGGCCATTTAGCTCCATAAACAGTAACTTTTCTATTTAAACCTAAACTTCCACCTGGTAAAATTTCTTTTGATTGATTTTTAACTTTATCAATAGTTTGTTTTTTAATTTTATCACATTCTAATCTATCATAATAATATGTTCCTGAAATTGTTGTAAGTAAAGTCCAAAATATTAACCAATTTCGTGAAGGTAATTTTGGTTTCCATGTTAAAACAGAATGTGGAATTCCAGTATGAGATAAAGCTGATCTAAATCCTGTTAATTCAACTGGTTTCGAGCTTGTTTTTATACTTGTAGCTGTTGCGGATGAAGCTGGGTTTATAGGTTTATCAGTAGGTATAGTAGATGATGTTGTTGAAATAGAAGGATTAGGTGATGCAGTTGGACTTGATACGTTAGATGGTGCAGGTTGAGGTGGTGGTGAAGGATTCGTAGGTTGTGCAGGTGGTGGATGTGGATGTTCAGGTACAGACATCTTGAAGGAAGGATATCTAGCCTGATCTATTCAGGACTCTGTGTTATCTTGACAAATCCAATTAATTATGGTTGATCAATATATCAAAAGTTAACGATAACAGGTCACTTGAATTGTTCGCGAAATCCAACTTTTTTTTTTTCTGGAAAAAAGTTAAGCGGAATGTAGCCACGTGGTAATCTAGCATAATATATAAGTACCTTTTGGTGTAGTGTAAAATGCATTTCATGTTATTATGCTATTACCTCTTGTGCATAGTAGACTTTGTACTCCATTCGCTCAATCACATGATCAAGGGCTTATAACTCGGCAAGAACAGTTCTCCAAATGACCACAATAAGCAGGTCATTCGAAGATTTCTTTTACTTAAAGTGGCAGACAAAATCCATGAAATTGCCCAATTTACGATAGGTCGATTATTACGCGTTCAAACCCCTTCACAATCATCAACATCATGTAAGAGCTAAGCTAACAGGACATTCCATGGATCAGGTGATCTGTATGCGATCCCCATAAAAGGCACCAAATCGACAATGCCGACCTTGAAAGCTGCCTATCCCTCTTTGCTCACGTCTTTAGCAGATCTTTTGTCATCGAGTAAAGCAGATCAGTATAGTTGTTTCTCCTGTACAAAACGTCGCTGGCCATCAAAATGCTCAGAGAGGTTAATTAAATATGGTCTCATGAGTGCAAGAATATCATTTGACCATCTCGATGAGCTGGACTTTAGAAACGACTAATTCATGATCACAGGAGATTGAAAAATCAAATATAAACTTTAAAATGTTTATGATGAGGAACCAATTCAATAGGATATGTGATACCTATGGAACGAAAAGCTGATTTATTAAAGAATAAACATGAGATGAGTAAATGATGGATTGACAATATGTAGAAGTGATATTTATTGACATCACTTGTTTGAAGGGGAATAAAGAAATCGGGTGCATAAACAGTTAAGAGAAGATATTATGGGAGAGTCAAATTGTCGATTTCGAAGAAAGATTTTTTTCGTTTTCTTTTAGTCCTTCATTATTCATTCATTTAAGCGGCAGCTGGGGCAGCAGCTTCTTCCTTTGGTTCTTCAGCTTTGTCAGCTTTTGGTTCATCGGCTATATAATTTGCGTTAAATCGTCAGTTTTCAGTTGTCTTTCTGAAATCTTTTTCAAAACTCAGACTAACCAGTTTCGTTCATGTCAGAGGTCCATAAGGTAAGGTTATCACGGAGAAGTTGCATGATAAGGGTAGAGTCCCTTCGAAAAGAAGAAATGTCAGCATTTTCAGTCTAATTCCCCCACATCCTTCAGAAAGCAACCCACTTGTATGATTCCTCAGAAAGGGTATCGAGTTCAGCAATAGCATCATCGAAGGCTTGTTTGGCAAGGTGACATGCTCGGTCAGGACTGTTGAGGATCTCGTAGCTAGATAAGGGGAACAACATCAGTGGTGCTCGAAATAGCCTTCAGTTCGTTAAACTCACTAGAATACTGAGAAGTTAAGGGCGAGACCAAGTCTGATTGGGTGGGTTGGTGGAAGCTCGGTAACAGCAACATCTGAAGCAGCTTTGTAGGCTTCAAGTGATTTGTCGGCAGAGTCTTTTCGTTTGTCACCGGTAGCGAATTCGGCAAGGTATCGGTGGTAATCTCCCATCCTGCATAAGGCAAATCAGCTTTGATCAAAGGATTGCAATATGAATAGGTAGTACTGTGTACTCACATCTTGTGGTAGAATACCTTAGATTCACCTGAAGCGGCAGATGGGATAAGGTGTTTGTCAAGAACTTCAAGAATATCTTCACAGATTTTAGCGAGTTCGGCTTCAATCTTTTCTCGGTAAGCTTTGATCATTGAAACTTGAGCTTCGTTACCCTTTGATTCTTCTTTTTGTTCGATTGAAGAAACGATTCTCCATGAAGCACGTCGAGCACCAATAACGTTTTTGTAGGCGACGGAAAGGAGGTTTCGTTCTTCAACAGTGAGTTCTTGGTCGGATGAGGCGACAGATTTCATGTTTTCAACCATTTCTGTTATGCAATGTATACAGTCAGTGGCAAAATCGCGAAAGAGGCAAAATAAGAGTGAACAACTTACCCTCATATCGTTCAGCTTGCTCAGCGAGCTTGGCAAGGTAGACAGAATCTTCTCGGTTAGACATCTGACGAGTGGAAGATATGGTAAACGCGTGAGATGAGCGTGAGATTTCGTTGATAGTGATATAGAGGTTCACATGAACGTTGCGATGAGAAAGTAGAGAAGAACAAAGAGATCAGCATATGAACTTTCGATAGAACTTTGACAGCGATACAGGGTAGACAGTGCGGTATAGTGTCTATATCACATCGAAATGAATGTGGCCAGCCACGTATCGCCTGTGGGCGATATTACTTTGGGGAAGGGATATGAGGGTTGATCATTCCTTATCTCCGTGAGAACCGGTCGATCACGTCATGAGACTCAAGCATCCAATATTAGACATCATGAAGACGATAGTGAATGGGTAGATGGTGTTTGGGGATGATGGGAAGAAAAGTTTTGATAGAGCTGAACACGACTCGATCGCACGGACGCGCAGTCCTGCTCGAAAAGCGCGTCGAGGATGTCTAATCTACCCCTCTCGTCTTCCTTGAAGAAAAGCTATGCTCACCTTGAGATTGATTTATAGGTAGATGACTACTAGTATGTATAAGAGTATGTTGATTGTTGGATGTCGTTGAACCAGAACCAAGTTGAATGATAAGCAAAGGAGGAAAAGAGATAAGAGTAGCGTAAATGCGATTCAAATCGTCAGCGTTGTTCCTTGGCTTTATGTAATGAGCTAGATAGATAGTAGTAGAAGGTCGCGGTGCTTGGAAGAGCACGTCAGAGGGAAGACGGATGATGATGCTTATAACAAAGGAAGGAGGTATGGAGAAAAGACAAGGAAGAAGAAAGGTGGGAAAAAAAACAACGAGGTGACGATGTTATTGAATCAAACATGTTGAATGACTCCACTCTATCTATCCACCTCTTTATCTTCCCCCACCGACATTCTCCGCTCGCTATCTATATCCTCCTTCCTAAGTCTTTCTATGCATGATATGATGTATGGTGAATAGGAGTATGTAAGCACTTACAGTAAAGGGTAGTAGTTATAGGTTATAGGTATATGTATGAAATTGAATAAAATTAAAGATAATCAAATAAGGATGATGATGGAATGTGAAGGAAATGGTTGAATGTATAAAGCGAGTAGGTGTGAGGTGAATGAGAGTGTAACGTGCTGTGTCGTTGATGGCGGGTGTATGGTGGTTGGTTGGCTATAGTCCTATGGTCTAGATGATCCGAGCGTTACTGTATTAAAGTGGTAGAGTAGTGCTCATATAAGATTTACTATATGTAGTTGTCCTATTTCTTACCACTTTCATTCTTGCGGGGGAATATCAGGATAAAGGGTTCAAATCAAGGGGTTATTCAAAGGGATAATGACTATAACATACAATGTGGCAACGGATAGAGGGTAAACACAGAGTATTCTAGTAACAACACTATCTTTACGGCGTTATTGACGGCGATATCATTCCCATATACTAAGTAAGCGGAATCAACTTGGAACGGGATGTACGTCATTCTTTCGTTTCAATTCCTTAATTGAATAGGAATTCCATTTCTATTCAGTTATTACAAACAAGTGTTTTATTGTGCACGACGCGTCAACGTGGCAAACACAATCAACTGTTATCGTTTGTTTACCTTGTTTGAACAAGGCATGCATACCCATCTCCCTCCAGTTCAGGCGCCTTGTAACAACATCCGCATATGGGGTCTCCCAGCGGTGTACACCGTCACACGTTGTACGGAACCCGAGCCAAGATAACTTGGTCAACGTTTGCCGACTCATCCTAGACTTTTAATCGCTCATCTTTCCTATCTTTCCAAGATATACTTTACTCGACTGATGCAGATATAAGATATAAATACTTATTGCATTGAATATCGTCTCATAATTTCACATATGTAGGCTACCTGATACCAGATAGATCATTATACTGAATTGGAAGCTCAAAATATACTCTTGCAGTAATCGACAATATCTATTACGAACATTCTGGTCTATCCATAATCTTCATTCCTTTCTATTCGGCTATCGATATTCAACTCAATCACTATAATCACTCCTCAGCTACCCGCTCTTAGGCTTTCTATCACAAGTGAAGCGATCATAAGAACTGCTCACATAGAATAATCTGAATCATGGCTTCCAATATGGTACCACAAGTGAGTCTTTGATATCTCGTGTCCCTACCTCGGCCATAACTAATGTAACCGTTGACACCTTCTCAGGAAGAACTTCCAGTATTGGAAGCATTGATTACTATCCGTAACCGTTTGACTGCTCTCAAAAAGGTAAATCACTATTCTCCTACATGCCTATAATCGGACGGCAATCCTCAACCTTTAAACCATATACTCATTCGCTTTTTCAGCCTGAAGAGAAGAGATGACTAATCTATCTCTATATTTAGGATACAACAAGATTTATCCGAGCTCCAGATGTCATGCCGATTTATAACTCGGTTGTGAAACAAGGCAAGTTATCGAAACTATTGGGCATTCAGTTGAATGTCAACTGACTTGCTACTACCCTTTCATAGTTACTCGATTAAATGCTATCAGAGATGAACAAACCCATAACCAGTCTTCCTTATCGAATAATGCCGCAGCTTCATCATCAACCTCTAAACCTGCTATTCCAGAAGCGAATAGAGTAGATACTGTATTAGCAGATGTTTTTGGTTTATTGAGTTTATTCTTCTTGACAATTGGTAAAAGTAGAGAAACTCCCGCTACTTATTGTCAAATTGCTTCCATGCGAGTGAGTAATGACAAATCCCTCATCCATATCATTGATGGAGTATAGCTAAGCTGTTTTTGATTACAGCAAATCTTGTCACACATGAACGAATCTGGAGCTTATACAGAAGAGATTCTAGTACCAATCAAAGAAAGGTTAGAAGCTTTGAAGAATGTAATCAAGCAAGATTCCGAAGATGGTAAACATCCTGAACCTATCGTCAGATTGATGTCAAGGAAATTAGAAGGTGTCGGTAAGTTCAGCTTGTCAATCTGCGACGTTAAGTTGTTAATAATGCTAAATTGTTTGATGTGATCCAGAACACCAAATACAAGATTTGTTTGATTCTCTATCAGTCTTATCAGTAGAATTAGTTCCTATACATCAAAGATTAGTACATTTGCGAAAACAATTATCTGCACTAGCTGCGGAACCTAAACCTAATAAGACCGAATATAAGGCTATTTTGGAGGAATTAAGAAAGATCGATTCGTAAGTCATCAACTCAGCCTCGAAAACGGACACTATCGCAGCGCTAACAGGTTCCTCCATCCGTACCTTGTAGTAAACGAGTAGATGGTAAATTCCTTGGTCCAGGTGGATCTTTCGTACCTGAAGGTCAAGCACTATTATCAGGTTTACTAGAATCGTCATTTGAGATCACTCAAGATATCAAAGCTAGAGAAGCTGAAGAGGATGTTACTCCAAATTTGAAACCAATCTATGAGAGATTAAGTGAAATGAAAACACAGCTAGACCAATTATGTGCGTTGATCCTCTTCTCATCGGAGCCCATATCAATCTCTATGTGCTGATCTAGTGATGCATCGTAGTGCTGACCCATCGATGGACATTGCGAGAAACCGACTTATATAAGTGAGTCATTATCAAGGTTTGTTCTCGCCGCTTCCTTGGCTGACGTTGATGTCCAGTTACGCTTTATCCCTTCGAGAAATTGATGCTATGCGAGTAGAAGGGAAATTTGTAGATGCCGATGGAAACAAGGTCAGTCAATCCTCTGAAACAGGCGATAAATAGCAGCTGACCCAACCTCCTTTGACCATTATAGGCTGAAGGACAATATGTAAGCTAAAAACACCTGCTTGCCTTGATAATGTACCTGACTTGCCCATCTCCTGCAGGCGCTTCTCTTTTTACTTCGACGATGTTATGGTTTGCTATACCGATTGATGTCTGAATCAGAACCTATCTCAGAAGAATTGATGCCAGTAGTGAGTATATCGCGTGCAGATTTGATGTGAAATAGTGAATTCAGCAATTGAGACAACAGTGATGGCTAATGTATCATAAAATATAGGCAAATAAACTTTCGACAATCAAGAAATGTTTGAACGAAGTACTCAAGTACGGAGGGCCATATACACCTAGAGATTTATATCCATATCATTTAGCATTACATCAAATTGATTCGTTAAGGAAAGATGGTAAATTTTATGCTGATGATGGTAGTATACCTGAAGGTCAAGCTATTTTAGTTGCACAATTAAGTGAAGCACACGAATTATTAGAAATGTTGAAGGAAAGTATGAGCGATGAAGAGGATGAGGATGATGATGGGGAAATATAAATTCAATTCGTTTATCATGTAGAGTTGAGTGAATGTAGTTGGATGAGCGGAACGGCTGAGCAAAGTGATAAATTAGGGAGACAGATCCCTTAGAAAGGTTGTAATAGCATCGAAAATAAGTTTCCGCTTTTTGCCTGAATTCATCATGAAATCAGTATAGCTTGTATGTTTTTGTTCACATGCAATAATTAATCACATTTCCCCAGCTTACCCATGAAGATATGCTTTTGATTGGAGGACACCCATTGTCAGTTCACAGAACTTTCTTACAGCCTTCAAAGTATTGGAGAGAACCTTTTAGGCGGAAAAAAAAGACATCGACTCTAGATAGAGTTATAATGCAGGAACATAGTTATGAGATATTATCCAAAATAGTTGATAATTAACTTCAGTTAACAGTATCTACTTCCAGTACAAGCGATTTTTGTGAATCATTTCTGTTTGGGCTCATCACGAATATGATCTTTTTGGCAAGAGGCAAGGAGAGTGAACGGTATGTTGTGATCTTAGATAATTTCCTTCTGGAACGAAACTTGAGAAAAAAAAAAGGAAAACAGAGAACAGTAGCTCTGTAGTATAATATAATATAATAGTAATGGTAAAAATCATTTTCCGACATCTCGTACGAGTACAGTAGTAGAATTGGCATAATAAGGCAGGGCAGTTTTAGCTAGATGTAGATGTAAATGACATGGTAACTTTATTTCAATTGGTAATCAAAAGTTCTTATATATATACGTAGAATACATTTTCTGAGATTCTTGTTAGTTGGTTGTTTTGTGCGTACTCTATGTTGGTAAATGAGGGTTGTAAGAACGTAATAAAAATAAAAAGAAACCAAGTCAGAATTGAGATAAATTCATTCAAAAAATAATGGTTGGTTGTTGCAAAAATTTTCTTACATCTTTGTCCCCCAGTTCCTACGTTATTTTTTTTTTTTTTTTTTTTTTTCAACTTTGATTTTTATCCTGTGTGTCTAAGTTAATTATACGATACATATAAAGTTATGTTACCGTTGTTTTTCGTTTTTTTCCAAAAGTACTAATTATTGCATCTTAATAAGCTGTTATTCAGAATGCAGTAGAGTTCCCTATTTAGATAACACTATTTCAATAAATTATCTATCGCAGGGAATTAAGTCTCTTCAAGTTACTTTGTTGAAGCGGTATATGAAACGAATGATCAAAACCACAAATGCCAAAGAGAAAAAAACAAAGACAGGTCAAATCATGTACATTTGATCACCAATGATTCATATTATTATTGTTATTGTTACTATAGTATCGAGTAAGTGAGTTAAGGTATAGCAATCCTAACTGGAAGTAGACCGTTCAGTTCCATTCAATTGAAAATTGAACTCAAGAGTTTGCTGTCTTTTTGGGATGCAATGCCTCTTATGTTAGATACGTTGTTGGGTTTGTCATCTAGATTTAGTTTCCTGTTCGACGTTCACAATGTTCACAAAACATGAGTATACGGTTTGACCAAGATGAAATAGAAAAAAAGAGTATCAGATATTAAGATACTTGTTTCTCCATGTATATCCAAATTATCGTCTATAGTGTGTACCAACAGACTTAGCTAAGTAACTGATCCAAATAACCTAAGTTATAAGACTGAGAGTACTATTTTATCAGGGAGTTTCCAGACTAGTCGAATAAACCGTCTATGCTTACGATTGTTTCTCGAAGTAAATTCGCAAAAAATTGATTTAAGGGTTCTTCACCGATGAAGCTAGCTGTTATCTCAATTGTGATCGTGAAGGTGATAATCGGTTTGTCAAGCAAAGCAATACACATTATAATAGCATTTCTTCAATCAAATTATATACGATATGGATAGATTTATGTAATTATACAGTATGTTTCACTCACAAACGATATACTTCTCTCTTCTTATTTCTCTCGCACAAAAGGCAAAATTATAAAAATTAAGCTCGAAATTATAGATATGTACAAATATTCTCAGGCTAAGATAAGCAAGACTTTCTATGTTCATCCGCTAATTCTGAATTGTGGGGAGTGATCCAGATTGATTGATCTATACATTAGCCATTGAGCTGATTAAGCTGGCATTTGTAGCTGGACCAGGACCTGCTTCAGAATTATGGTGATCATCGTGAGCAGAAGCAGCAATTTGTTTAGCTACATCTCCGTTCATTCCTGCAGCACCCATACCGCCGAGGTTCATGGGTACTATATTACATAAGACACGTTCATCAGCATATGGTGGTGCAATTATATCGGAAGATGAAAGTTGAAGTATTGTCACTCACCAAACACCACTTTACTACCTGATGATCGAGCCATATTTTGTAAGGCCTCGAGTTGTCTGATTTGCATAGCAGCTGGAGAAGCAAGAATCTGCGATCAAGGAAGAATGGTTAGTCAAACGTTCTTCTTGAACAATCGCAAAGTACAAAGGTAACACATACATCGGCAGCTACGGAAAAGAAAAGCCGTTAGCGATGGCCCATCGTACAATCATGCAGCGCAAAAAGTCTCACCTTGTCTCATCAATTTAGCAGCGTCAACTTCAGCTCTAGCAGCAATAACTTTACTTTCACCAATTCTCTTTTGGGTAGCAGCTGATGACAATGATTGTTGTAATTCGATTGAGAAATTGATATCTTTAAGTAAGATTGATTCGATTGCAACACCCCATTTCTCAGCTGTTGCTTCGATCTGAAAATTGTATGGTAGTTTAGCACATGGTTACATTGATTCATCCAAAAATATAGATCACTTACAATTTCAGCAACTTCGCAAGCAAGACCTTCTCTATCAGAGATAACACTTTGTAAGACTCTTCCACCGACTACTTGTCGTAATGTTGTTTCTACAAAATAAAAGCATTTAGTCCACATCATTTACGTGATCAACCAGAAACACTTACGAGCTCGTTCAACAAGAGCGGTTCGTACATCATTGATACCGAAAGCAGCTCTATAAGGTGAAATGACTGTAATGATGTGATATATCAGCTACCAAACCGATGTGGATAACCAAGTGGCTAATGACGACTGACCATGCCAGCAAATAACACTATCAACATCGACTGAAACGTTATCTTTGGTTTGTACAGTTTGTCTGGGTACTGATGTAAGTTGGATCTTGACGTCTGAGTGGAGTAGGCAAGATTAGCTGAGTGTACGAAAGACAAAATGCAGAGCACTTTACAACTTACCAACTACTCGCACGGATTCGGTACAGACGTTGACTTTGACAAGACCAGGGTCGACGGACTATGATAAGTGCTCGCAGTCAGTGCATTGTCCTCTATTTTTACTGCGATCTATGGACTTACTTTGTAGAATTGACCGAATCGACTGATCAAACCAACAGAACCTTGATCGATGTTCTTGAAAGGGTTAGGGAATGGACAACATGGAATCATACCAATGTTACCGATACATGAACCGAGACCGTTCATCATTGAACCGTAGAAGCCATGCTGTTAAATAACAACCAAGAAGATCAATAAACATCTATTTGGTTCAACTAAGCCATACTTACTTGGATAGAACCAGTGCCCAAATCTTGAGCGTATGAAGGTTGCATACTATTTGAGCAGCATTATCAACAAACGATTTTAAAAATTATCAGGAACAGACAAACTCACTCATTCTTTCTGAGAGGTTGAACAGTCTGTTAAACGCTTCGTGTGGTTAGTGAAAAGATGAGGGTATGCGTATAAATATTATCATAGTGAACTCACTAATAAAGCGCCTTCAGCTTTGGCCACACCACTAGCAGACATCTTAGGTTGTCTTGGTTGATCGTCTGTTACATAACGATGAAGTTCTTCATCATTTGAGACACCTTTACCTGTACCCATAATTTGATTAGGAGGTGATCCATTATTGACGGTTGAACCATCTAATGATTGTTTATATCCTGGAGCTGGTGCAGACATTTCACTTGAAGTTATATGTATGAATTATTGTATTAATGTTGTTATTGTTGTATGTATAAGTGAGTATTTGATTGTAGTGTGTAAAATCGAAATTGGAAAAGATAAAATCAATCGGATGATGACAAGTCGGAGGTGGCGATGTTTATATATCTGAATTCCCGAGATCGTACATCGTACAGAACATTCCTGTTGTAAAGTTACAGAGGTTACTGTTATTACTTCGGGTATTAACGAGATGATGATAACCCTGTTTTAAAGATTGAATCAAAACCCTGAAAATACCATTCTTGGCTATTCTTGGCAACATTTTAAACTAACCACAATCGTAATCTTATTAAAGCTGTACCTGTGGGCCTGTACGTTATCTTGAAATCTTTCTCACCTCTTCCTCCTGAAATCTTCTGAATGGGTTTAAAACTGACTACAGCTACTGTAGTACGAGTACAGTAAGATGAGGGATTTTTCCTATATCGGTCAACACCGATAACAAGTGTCTATTCCTGTAAAATCTGCTGATGTCATGTCGTCATGCGATACGATTTCAAGTTGTACTAAAATAACTCATCTCGAAAAACAGAGATCTGTCTCCTTTTGTTGAACACTCAGGCTAGAGCTTCCGGGGCTCGGAGATAAGATCTGAACTACTTCTATCGTGTAAAAGAAAAGCAGCAGCATGTTCCTCAGGTAAAAGATCTCAATTCAGAGGCGATGCCAAGATTACCTACTGTACCATCTATACTATACTATACTCGCTTGGCAATGCCAACTACTGGCTTGCCGAGACTTCGGCATGAACCGCTCGCTCCAAAAACAGGAAAACTCAAATTTAGCCTTATCAACTCAAAAACCCCTCATCTCATAATTCTCCTGTAAACATCTCGCTATTGAGTGGATACTACTGCTCTTTCACTTTTCCTGTTATTTTTTATTATTCTTCGTCTTGAGCAAAGATCACCTGATCATCTGACCATCACCTTTACATCATCTGCACAGCATTATACGGCCGAGATTACAGATCGACTACGGATAACAAATGATTGCTGGACTCTTCACTCGACAGTCGACTCGGCATTCCTCATGTCAATCACAATCTAATCTCACATTCCTCTTATCTCTTTTATTCACTCTCCTGATAATCACTGGAGTGACTGCGTCCGCGGCCGAATCACAGATCAGGTACGTCCTTCTGATCATTGATTGTACCTTTCTTTGTGTTCGTCATGTTCAGTCTATCGCTTTTCTCCATACCCGACGACTTTGGTATCCCATTTTCACGTTCTTGTTTACTTAGAAGATATGCTGATCAAACTTCACTTAACTCCATTACCAGTCCTGAAGAACCTTCGCAGGGCTTGCTGGGAACTATCAAGCACATATACAATATTGCTGTCAATGGACCCGATAATTCACTCATATACGAAAGAGATATCAAGGATGGTATCGAAAGATTAACAGATGAGAACTATGCTCAATTGGTGGAATCAAGTACAAACGAGGATGAAGTTTGGGTAGTCCTTGTGTGAATATCCATTCCTGTTTCGCCGCTTTGCTTTATGTCCGTCCAAACAATCACTAATATCTTTCTTTCATTATAAGTCACGGCAAACCTACCGATATGGCATCGGATAAAATGTTGAATTATCATAAAGAAGCTGCAGATTTAGTCAAATCAGATGAGAAATTAAACTTGAATAATAATATCAGATTTGCTAGATTGGATTATATGACGGCTTGGAAAACCTGTACAAGATGGTTATTAACTAAGTAAGTTTGTATTCCAAGCAAACGAAAAGTAATTTTGGATATGGAATCGATCAGATTAACCAGTTTCTGCCTTACTAACCAGATTATTTCCCATACAGACCACCTTATTTAGTTTTCATCAGTTCATCAGGTGAAAAATTAAGATTTGTACCTGTACATTCCTTAGGTAAAGAACCTGAAAATCTATACAAAGTTATAAAAGATAAAATGTACGAAATCGTTTTACCTTGGAATAATAGATGGTCACCTGGAGGAGATAGGTAAGTTTTCGCTATCATCTGATCACCTAATGATCATTCGATTCAACTTGATCAATTGACTTTAAGATCTTTCAAAGAAGAGTTTTGGAACTATTGACATTGATTGTTTACTATATTTTCTAGATCACAATATATTGAATACTACATCATCGTTCAAGATAAAATATCGAAATTGACTTCTGGTATACCAAATTGGATACTTGTTTTGGGCTTTGGTATTTTCACTCAACAATTAATGAGTTATTTACATACTGGATCCGATCGCACAAGAACCTCAACGTCGACTACACAAGTTGTGAGAGAACAGAAAGTCGTGGTTAAAGAAGATGAATAGTGATTGAAAGGTAGGCCGGTTTGATGGTTTCAATAGATGTATAGCATAATTAAGAGAAAGAAAGAGGTTTGAATAATCCGAGACAAGGTGCATACATCCGAGCAACGTCACAATAAATAGATATTCCTCGTAGGAGTGATGGAGAACATGACCGTATCACATTGGAATTGACATAAAATTGAATTTACAAATATACAAATATATACACATAAAAAGCCTAATATGAAACATATTTTATTTTCTATACCATTATTGTATAATCCTATTAGTCTAGTCAAGAAAGCATTGCCTTCTATTCATTTCTCACTCTTAACGCTATAAAATGATCGGTATTGACACTATTAACCTGGTCAATGTGTTCTAGTATATTCATTTACCACGTCGGGCGTTTGTTAATGGGTGATAATCTTGACTTTACATGGGTTTGTGCTATGTAGTTGACTTCATCAGAGGAATGAACCCATCGCCAACAGTTGATACGACTCTAACCTATCTTTATGATCATGGATTTCACACGCTTGGATTACCCCAAGTTCTAGGTTCTAATTTTCCATTACCTATTTCCCAAACCATCAATCTTCTGAAAAATGACATACTTGAAGCATCAAATTCGAAACCTTTCTTTGTATCACGTCCTCTAGTTATCATTTCTAAAGTTTGACATGAGAATACTCCACAATCAGATCCATTATTCTGTTGAGGTGTTTTCTGTGAATTATGATAGGAAATTAGCATATCTGCTTAACTATAACAGGAAATGAAGGTGGATGTGGGCAATGCTTGTAAACGAGCTACCATGTTCTTGAGGGTTCGTCGTAACAAGCTCAGGAGAAAAGCTAGTCTGCACTTACTTCATTGAAGTCGTCTTCCCAACCCGTGAAGTCGAATGGTGTGCCTTTCCGCAACTGATGTTCCTGCTTCAAGTATTCTCGCACACACTGCAGATTATACAGTAATTCGTTAGCTACTCCTGGCGCATATTTAGGGTAACGGTAGTTTTATGACAGATGATTGGAATTTTGTCGTATAGAAACAAAACTTACTTTGAAGACATTATGTCTATGACCACTATAATCACCCATTGAATCATAGTACTCGATCCGTTTCTTTTCTAAATTAATGGCACAAGCTGTCCAATGCATATTCCCAATGTTGACAGGAAAGACTATAGCAGCCATATCGAATAGATTGAACTGCATATAAAATTCATCAGATTACATGGTCACAACGAACGGCTATGAAATCGTGATAAAGGGTATATATATGTATGCTCGGCAATCAGACTCACTTTTTTACCCCATCTCTTCACAGAATCGTAACCATTCTCACTAAGCTTCTGATAAAAGAATGAATTGAAAAAGTGAATTTTCCTTCCAATAGATTTTGATCTTTCAACCATCATTTCTCCATAGAAATTCATGATTTCATCATCTAACCATGTTGTAGGTTTCAATCTACGTATATTTTTAGCATCACATTGAGCTTTAGGTATTCTAGCTGTGAATCTAGGATCGTTTAGATCATTTGATACCTATACAATCGAATCAAAATCAGTAATTAAAGAGAATATACCAATTGATGTAAAGATAATATAACAACAAAGTACGACACATACTTTGGCTTCTTGATCAGGTGATAGCGATGTAGGTACTTTGGGTTTCTTCAATTTTGCTTCAATTTCTCTCTCTTTTTTCTCATCTTCTTCTTGAATTCCTTTCAAAACCTTCAATTGATCCTCGAATTTGAAAGCCGAGCTATCCGTTGCGAGGATCAGTCATATTCCATGGAAAACAAGCTATAATAACTTACAAGTTTGCAGCTTTCTGTTTTGCCTTTTGACTAATAACCTTTTTATTCGATACTGAAAATACCTATTAACAGAATTTTGATCATCAGCACAAGAAACGATCGACAATACGACAAATCACTAAAGATGGGTAAAGATCCTTTTATGGGAGAAACTTACAGGAGTTGAAGGAGTAGTTTTATCTTCAAGTGTTGTTTGTTTGGGTGCAACTACACCCATTAACGCTCGATATGCTTCTTTCGAGTCTTTGCCATTCCGAGCTGTCCAATATAGGGCTCATAATCAATATCTAAACATTCCAATCAAGGCAAAAGCAAGAAGTGGAGAAATTTATCATTGGGTTAAGAAGGAGAACTTACAGAAATATTTCATTGCTATTTCTGCTGCAGGACCAGCAGATTTAACTTCACCAGAAAACATCTTTGCTACCCTCCTTGCTGATGCTCCAGCCCTTTCATCTCCTTGTTGATCAGACGCTTCACTAATAAGCTTAAAATAATTTGATAGTCTACGAGATACTATATCTTGTTGTGATCGGATATTACTTCTAAATTTCCTATCTTTACGATCCCTTCTCGAATAAGATCTATTACTACCTGTAGAAGAAGATGACGGGGATCTACTATTACGGGGGAATTCCCATCCCTTCTTTGTTTGAGGTGGTGTTTGCAATCTAACATCAGGTCGAGAAAGTTGTTTTTTCAAGGTATGATGACTGAATGATGCCAATTTTATAATTTCTGATTGATGATTTGTTGTTGATGAAGATGCATGATTACGATCATTTACATGGTTTAAAGCTGTACTTTCATTCTGACTATTTCGTTTGTTAAGGTACTGATGATTTGATGATGTTTGTGAGATCTCGAGATCTTCTTGTGAGTTGGCAGGTGTAGGTAGTTGGTTATTACTCTGTGGTTTCCTGTTGGAAAAGCTTTCCGGAAATAGTAAGTCTTGATTTTGATTATTTGGGAGAGATGGATATATTTGAGGGGTGTTCTGAGATGAAGAGGCTGCAGCAGCTTGTGCAATCAGTCTACTAGGTGGGATAATTTCTGTAATAGATTTATCGTCATCATCCGTTATATCCACTGGATTTTCTTTTGAAAGTCCTGCATATCCATCAACTAAAGTTTGTATGGATGATCCTGACGCTGTGGGTTGATCATATGAGTTGTACAGTGCTAATGATCCTCCTGAATGTGGTTGTAGTACTGAGTCTATATCGCTTGTACCAGATGATTGCGATGATGACGGTATATTATTTGATCGTAAGTTTGATGAACTGGATTGAGAAGCTGTTCACGAGAAACAATCCATGATTAGCTTTCAAATCTAGTAGGTACTGCAGGTGTGATAGCAAGATCATCCACACTTACAAGAAGGTGTGATATTTAGGAAGTTGCTAACCACCCTACCCATTTTACCTAAAATACCAGGTTGTTGCTGTTTGGCAGTATGCTTTCCTCCTGTTGGCAATGATTTTTCAGGTGAAGTCTTTATTCGCTTCCCCCTATTATCTTGATAATCGCGACTTGATAAGGAGGATGAAGTTCTTTTGAGTGTTGTACTGGACATTTGGACAATACGGCTGACGAGATGATAGCTAAAAGAATGAAAGGAAGGTAATTGCAAAGGTGGTGTTTAGGATTCGAGGTTGAAAGATAATGGTTTGAAAGCTATTGTATCTATGAGCGGTGATCAGTCTCAAAGAAGAGGTATTTCGGTGGTCTCCAGATACATGTGTATATTTTGATGTAGGTGTCGCAGGATATGTATCGCAGAAGTCGTCAGTATTTGATGATATTGTGTTATACAGGAAGTTGAACAAGTAATGTCTGAGCTGAGTTTGCAACGGTCAAGGTTGAATTATTTTATATTTACGCGGTCACGGTGATTTTACACATACAGTGGGCGGGATCAAATACACGTGTCTGTGCATAGTGGTCCCTGAATGTCACTTGTATATCAATCATTAAATAACGTCAAATACAAAATACATTACTACTCTCAACTCCACAATAACATTTATATCTTCTCTGAGATAAGTCCGTCATTCTTTCATACTCTCACTTCAAAGAACTCGATCTCAGCAAAACAACAACTGTACTATTCACGAGCATAGTCAAGATTTGGAACGATAGTTTGGGCGCCATTACTATAGATCGCTTGGAGAGAAAAACAACTCATCAAAGTCGCGCGATCACTTCGCGACGTTTTACCGTTTTTGTCTCCTAAAACAATTTCGAATGACTGGACTACAACATACTGAAACGTCAGTCAATGTATCGTCAACTAATGAACAAGGTATAGACACGGTCAAATTAGGAGAATCTTCAACTTCAGCATCAAGAGAGGTAAATACCTCAACGAAGGAAGATCCTGATATGGTGGAAATAGATATTGAAGATCCTTCCTCCTCCTCCTCCTCCTCTTCTTCTTCATCTTTGGCAGCAACAAGATTAGATACATTGGAAGAAGGTAAAAGTGGGGCAGAAGGAAATATACAAGAAGGAGAAGATGATATTATAATGAATGAATCCAAGATGGAAATAGAAGAGGGTGATATAGAAGATGAAGGTGGTGGAAGTGGTAGTGGTGAATTATCCGATCAAGATAGGAATGGTGATCTAGATGACATGGATGTAGGTTTGAATCAAGATGGAAAGCGTGTAAAGGTATGTCTTATTCTTAATCATTGTTCTGATGACCACGATTTATGCGTAATCAATTATCGATTGCTTACGACGACAATGCCTCCTTTTGAATCGCTTTTGATATTTTAAGGTATATGAACTTCAAGATACATCATGGCACGATCGTGGAACAGGTTTTTGTAAAGGAATATATGATGATGCACAAGATATAGCATTGATCATAGTGGAAAAAGAAGATTTCCCTACTGATGGTGGTAAAGCAGAAAGTCCAGGTGGATTTTTGAAAGAAGAATTACTGTTAAGTGCTAGAGTGGAAAAAGAAGACATATATGGTAAACAGCAAGGTAAGTTATCCGTTACTTGTCAAGTTTGTAGACGTGATCAGAGATTATACGTTATCGGGTTTGATCTCGTAGGAGAGATGATCAACTAATTTTCATGTCGCACAACCCAAATAGATACTCTGATCGTATGGACAGAACCAGCAACAGGCTTAGATATGGCATTATCGTTTCAGGATCCAGAAGGGTGTGAAGATATTTGGCAATTCATCTGCGAGGTACAGCGCCATCTATTAAGTATGACATGTAAGTTGATGCTTTCTTCGCAGTAAGACATTCTTTGGTAGTATGCATACTGATTCAAAGGTATATTACGTCATATACACAACTTTTTTATAGCTGAAGCTGAAACTCAACAAATACCATCTTCCTCTTCACCTATAACTAATTCACCTATGATAGGTCCAGGTGCTTTAGCTATGCAGATGTCAGATTCTAGAACACCATGGCAGACACCTACTTTAGCGAATATACGGTGAGTCTATGCATTTTTATTGTTCCATAATAAGAATCGCTAATTTGTGTTAATGGTATTATAGTGAACAAGAAATGTTTATAAGGATGCAGGCGAAATCCCCACTAGGCCGTGAACGAGCAATGGAACATATACTGAATGAGGTGAGCTAGCAGGACCTGTTTGATCTAAACAGGGCGATCAAGCTCATACCATGTATAGGACTATATCAAGCATCTCATAGCGGTTTTGGAACAAGCGGAAGACTTAGAGAGTTTAGAAGATTTGCATGCCCTTTGCTCACTGATGCAGACAATAAGTGAGCTGCCCAGTCCTAGCGAACGGGATCTCAGCTGACGGTATCTGTAGTACTGTTCAATGACAACGGAGTATTCGAATATATCCTGCAGGATGACGTTTTTATGGGTGTGATGGGGATGTTAGAGTGTAAGCTGTCTTGTAAAATAGGTTCAGCAGAGCTTGCTAATTCACTCCAAATACTGTAGATGATCCCGAATTCCCCGGTCTCAAAGCCTCCTATCGACAGTATTTCCAGGATACAGCTCGTTTCCGACAAGTAGTAGAAATCAAGGACGAGAACATACGCAACAAGATTCATCAGACGTACCGACTATTATATCTAAAAGATGTTGTGCTTGCTCGTGTGCTAGATGATCCGACATTCAACATATTAAATGGATTTGTTTTCTTCAATCAAGTCGACATAATAAATTATATTCAGCAGAACGATGCTTTCTTACAACAATTATTTAGTGGATTTCATGAACCACCTTCCACCAGTGAAATAACAAAGAATGAAGGAGGAGATCCTGTAGATGAAAAGAAAAGAGATGTAGTAATGTTTTTACATCAATTAATGATAATGGGTAAAGGTGTACAGTTACCTGGTAGATTAGCATTATATAGGAATTTAGTTGAAAGAGGTTTATTATTTGTTTGTGAATGGTCATTTAAAAGAATCGAATCAGCTCAATTATTACATGCTGGTGCAGAAATTTTAACTCTAGCTGTTGAACATGATTCTAATATAGTTAGATTACATGTTTTTAAAGAAGATGATCAAAAAAGAAGAACTTTAATAATGGAAATTATTTCTTTATTACATTCAACTAAAAATTTAGGTTTAATGTCACAAATGTCAGATACTCTTAGAACTTTATTAGAATCGCCTCCTGAAAATGAAGTGAGTAAAATGCTATCTTATCTCGAATATAAATTATTCAAAAATTGTATGAGGAACAAAAAGTTGACTTGTATCCGTAAAAATTGATCAGGCCTTCGTAGCTCGTACCAAAGAAGGTCCATTGTCTGAATCATTCAGTACATATTTCTACGAGAACTGTGCCAACGTCTTATACAAGCCATTACTCGAAGCCCCAGATATTAAATCAGAGTTGACAAAAAGTGAGCTCAGCTACTCTCAAGCTGGCCTGAAATATAAAGCTAATTTGCTTATTCTCCATTTTCCTTAGACCCTAAATTCAAATTAGCTAGAGAACATATAACGCTTTTACAGCATTTAGTGGAATTATTATCCTTTTGCATCACGAATCATTCTCACAAAGCATCGTATTTTGTACTTTCAAATCC